>NW_011337689.1:161901-197720 GCF_000735185.1 Notothenia coriiceps
GTGTGCCTTGGCAGTCTGAGTATGAAAAGGCTTTTGATACCTGCACTAGTTTCAGGGCCACCAGTTTGAACCCTTTCTTCTCAAAGCGGTGTGTGATTTCCCCCACCAGTTTCCGCTGCACGCCATCTGGCTTCACGGCGATGAAGGTGCGCTCGCTCACACCGGTCAAGGCTGGAACCAGAGATAAAGTGCGGCAAAGGTTTGATGAAAGCAAACCAGTGAACGACAACGTCCACCACACACAACCTGGGGAAGCTGGCATGCACCTCGGTAAGGATGGAACATTATGGAATAGCATTTAATAGTGGATTATAATTTTTTTAATTATTTTATCCATCAGAAAAGGCACTAAAATCGAATGGAAAGAGGCGTGTCCTACTCTCCTGGTGTAGTTATACAATTCTGCATTGATTTGGACTCATAAGCTCATGATATGGAAGTTATTGAAATACATTTTTTAGTTTTTTAGAAGTGTGTTGTCCAGTGTAGTGGTAGCTACAATGCTGCATTGATTTGGAGTGACTGGGTCAAATGAAATGAAGACCTTTCATTAAATAGAAATGTAGATTTTTCATTAGTTAAGAACAATTTTAATTCAAATATTCATATAAAAACAGGATGCGGACTAAAATCCAATATTAGGATTTGTCTTTTGTACTTTCAATTGTATTGGCTTCCATGTACATGACATGGAAGCTTATTTTTGATCTTTGATTGAAATATGTTCATGACTCATCAGCGAACAAAAAATATGAGCCAAAAAGACACATAATTATACTTTATGCATAATATTCATTAACATTGGGAAGTTAGCACAGAGGTACTGGTTTTGTGTAATTCAAAAAGAACTCTATTGATGCTTCCCAAGTGAAACCCTGATGGGGGGTAAGGATTTGAACTAGCCGTCCTCTGTAGAAAAATGTCTGGCTGATATCCAATCTGAAACTAACTTTAGAGTGCAGACATTAGTGTCTAATCCACTTCAAGACAGTCAGTGTTGCACTCAAAGACTGTAAATATAACGGTTACACAGCATATGTTTTGCTGCAGACAGACTCTGGATACACACAGCCTCCCATGCAGCAGTGCACACACATGTTAGAAGTAAAAACAACTAATATAATAACTACATATGTGTCTTCACAAATGTCATGACATTTTAGATCAACAGTGTCTCAAATATTACTTTCAAGTCTTCCCTAGCAGTCCCCTCACTGTTAGTCAAACAACAAGCAGTGTATTTACTCTGCATTTTGACAGTTTCTGCAGAAAACCCCTCAATCTCATCATTTTAACCTATAATGCGTCTCACCAGATTCTTTAATCCGTGCATGTTTAACCACCAAATCCTCCAGTTCATGCAGATCTCTCTTTGACCTTTTCCTCGGCCCCATGGCAGTGCAGCGGCCCGTCAGCAGCGCACTGTCACCGGGGATAATTATAGGATCAGGAACTCTACAGGAGACACATGGACCACTACCGGTATGTATGAGTCAAAAGTAGCCACGACTCACGAGTGAAGCTAAAGTAGCTAACAGTAGCTCACACTGTTAATAGTTAAACTCCAAAGCCCAGCGACCTTACTCTTTCATTTTAGCACACAGTTAGTTACAAAACCAAAGTTAGTGAAGGTTTCATGACTTGTTTAACCAGTTAGCGTGTAGCTAGCCGTCTGTCCGGGGAGTTAGCATCTCCTGCAGAGTGGAAACTGTGAGCAACTGTGGAAGTTAAACTGAATGACAATGAATAAAACATAAACAAATAAACAGATATATCACCAACCTGTCTGGAGGAAGTAGGAGAATATTGACAGAAACAGGCAGATCATTGTAGAAGCTGGACGGAGTTTCTCTGAAGAAGGAAGACAGGAGGACAGAGCGCGCGCACGTAGCTGCTCAAAGCGCGGGCACGTGTGTAATCAGTCTCACGAGTAGCAAAACATATGCAAATCTGTCCATTGCGCGAAAATTAAGGAAATAATTTTAAAAAATACAATATAAAAGGCAGTTTTTTCTAGTCTAAAAGTTACTATTGTTTTTTTTATATTTCATGACATGCTATACTATTACTTGTTATAAGAAATGTATTATGAATACATGGATTTTCATGACAATATTTTAACTTTTTCAAATATTATAGCATACCTTGCTCTGACTTTTAATGACATTTTTAATGAAATGTCTGTATAACATTATATCCTATGACTTTTTGTCATAATTGTTTATGACACCACCACCACCACTGCCGCCTATTGTTGTAAGGTGAGGCTCAGGGTAGCAGGGAAAGTTTGCTGGAAAAAAAGGCAATACAAGTTATCCAGTTATTATATCTTAGCATGTTATAATTTAACTCAAACCTTATTAATTAAGATTTTATCTTATAATTTGACTGAAATCCCCCTAATGAAGTACTTTAGGAGTCTAGGTAGTCTACCATGCAGGAACAAATACATCAAACAACACTTTCCATCTTATCTTTAATAATTCATATGTATCACATTACACAGTTACATTACACACAGAGAGCCTGCTTCAGATGTAGATAGAGAACTTCTTTGAGTCCAGGATTCATCAGAACAGAAGTTATGACTTCTTTCAAATCTGATTGGTCCATAATGTCCAAGATTGTCATCTTTAGAAACCACGAGCATCACACCGGTGTTCCCTCTTTCCTCTGCGCTGCTTTTTCCTGTTCGCGGAAATAGTCTTTGTTGAGCAGGACGTCCCTCCGTGAGGGCAGGGCCGGCTCCTCGGTGGCAGCGCTGCCGTGTGCCTTCTTGAACTGAGCCAGCATCATGGCGCGCAGCAGCGGAGGATACGGGACGTAACGCACCGGGGGCTCAGGCAGCGGCTCAAACTCCTTAAACTGCTGCTCCATATGTTTGGGAATCAGGCGCCAGTCGTGGTATATCGCCTTGTCCACCTCCTTGGCCTCGCTCTCCTGTTTCCCTGCCGAGCACAAAATACAACACATTTACTACATGCAGTTTGGTAAGACAATAATAAGCGTTTACCGTTGCATATACAATTATTTGTATCATTAATACTGATATACTTTAAAGATGGCGCCATAAGAATGCACCATGCAAATGGGTAGTCAAGCCGGAAAAGTGATTTTCTACTTTTCAGAAATTATTCAAAAATAAAAGTTTAGATTTAAAACAAATACAATCAGGGACATAATAAGGATACTAAAAATACTACAGAAATAAAAAAATACTGATAAAAAAAAAAGAAAAATATGAGGAAAAGCAAAACATTTTTTAACATTCACAAATAAAATGAAAACGTGAATAAACAAATACAAACACAAAATACTGTCGCTGTTTAAAATGGAATAAACAGGGTATCATTTTACCTTTGTGGCTGAGGATCCCCCAGGCTTTGCCATGATCCATGTTCTAGGAAGCACACAAATCAGGAGTCATTTTGTTGCAGGTATCCTATCAAACCCCATGTGTGCCCAACACTCAACAGCTGCAGCAGTGCATGAATGTGTCTCCCTCTCACCTCAGCTGTGTAGTCCACCTTGACCTTAGTGATCTGCCAGTAGCTGGGCTCTGGATGTTCCTCCAGCCAGGACTTTCGGGTGAACATTCGGCCCACCCCGAACATCCTCATGCCGGCCAGCAGTGAGAAGAGGCGAGTCTCCCTGCGGACGTCCTGCCAGGCCAGCACCGGCAGCATCTTCCCGGTGTGAGGCCTCTTCAGGGTCTCGTAGTCCAGGGCGTACTTCTGAGACTCCCTGGGCCGGGACTTCAGCTCTCGGTACGCCCGGATCTTCCGAGCCATCTCCGCTATGAGGCGAAGTTGCTTTTTCTTCACCATGACTGCCTGGTGCTCAGCAGCTTCTACAGGAAACCCTCACTGATACACAGTGTTTATCCTGGAAGAGATTACAGAGAGTTATGTAGCTTTACATCTGAACTATGCACGGGTTAGGGGTCTAAAACGTTCAGTGGTGGAACAAGTACCCAGATTCTTTCCGTAAGTAAAAAGATTAGGATCTTAAAATAATCCATTGCAAGTAAAAGTCGAGTTCAAAATGTTACTTAAGTAAAAGTAAAGTATTATCAGCTAAATGAACTTATGTTTCAAAAGTAAAATTACTCAGTTTGCAGTTTCTTTTGAAAGTGTTATATTATTATAGAATATATATCATCCTATTTTTATAACTAACAAATACACAGTATTTGTAATGTTTTAATTTGTAATTGTAGAACACACTACTTACTACTGTAAAGTAAATGAGTGTATGTGTATCTTATAAACACCTCGTGTTATTTGTGTAAAATTAAGTGTCAAATAAATGTAATGCCATAAAAAGTACAATATTTCCCTTGGAATTCTAGTAGAGTAGAAGTACAAAGTAGCAGAGAATGGAAATACTCAAGGAAAGTACCTTAACATTTTACTAATGTACAGCACTTGAGTAAAAGTAGTTACTTTATACCACTGAAAAGGTATGTGGGTCCCAGGGCCAGACACAAAGTTTGAACTCACTGTTACCTTACTGGGAAGTCAACTATATGAGCACAAAAGGATGCATAATGACCAAAGACCTACAAAAAATACAAAACTATCTAATACAAAGTTGTTAAACTACCACGTAGAGATGCAAAATAATCAAAACAAGACAATAAACAACCATAGAGAAACGTAAATGACCAAACAGAGATTCAAAACGACCAGAAAAAATGTCTCTTTGAATCTGTGGCTCTTGTTCTAACATTATGAGCTTTAGGGGCCCATTAACTGTCTTTGCCCGGGGGCCTTTGGTCTAATTATCCGTCATGTCAGCCTGTCAGCATGGATCATCAGAGGAGAGAATAACATGTCCAGTCCTGATGCTAACTGTCTGTTAGCTAGCGTTAGATGCTAACAACACTTCCTAAAATCCTTTACTACTCTGACACACACAGACATATTGTCGAACTATTGATACTGTTTATAATTTGCAAATAATATGGAGTTATAAGTACCTGAATGTCCCTGATGAAAAGGACCAATGCAACTTGACCTCCGCAAGCAAGGTACAAAACTTCCGCTCACTCGGTCCGCCCGCTAAGAGTTCCCCATAAACTGACTGCACGTTTGTTCCGCATGCGGGACATTTTAGTAGAAGACTTTAGGAAGAAACGTTAATCATTGAACTGAAGGAATAATGGAGAAATGACCGGTGCAGATATTTTAGATAACATTTTATAATTAAAAAAGATTTACTACAAATGTCTAAATTACACTTAAACCAAAGTTCTACTTGGTTTAAATGCAGTGTCCAAAATATTAATAATACAGTAAATAATAGTTGTACTTTTGGCCTTTGTATTTTTAATCAGATTTAAAATTGATGTGGATTACAAACTGTGGACTTCAAGAAAGTGTCTCCGAGATGCGTTTAACTAATTTAGAAAACGTATTTTACATGGACACTTGGGACTGTTGTGAAAGTGACCCAATACACTTTTTATTTTGACAACACGATACAACAAAGATTGTCATTTGTAATTCTGATGTGTATATCAATCAACTGGTCCAATCCCGGGTCAATTTTCTTACCTTTTTCTACTACACTTGAGTAACAGCAATATTGTATGTAAAATGAAAAGTAAAAAGAAATACAACATTTTTTCATTGATCGTAACACTTTGACATCTAGAAATAAACATTTCCCAGGTAGATAATAACAACATCCAGTTCTTTGTGCATATGTGGCATTCATTTTTTATTTTCAGCTGAAAATCATGCTGATAAGTTATACAGAAAAAGGCAAATAAAGGCCTTCACATACAGTATAATTAATATGACATGATATAGAAGACACACGTAGAATTTTACTATTTACAGTACAACAGTAAGAAAAAGTGCTTAGATGCATCAATGTGAAGACAAATACTGTGAAATAAAACAAAAATATACATCTTTTGATTCCAACTAAACTCTTTGTAGTTACATTAGTAGATCTATAGAGTTACGTAAATCCGACAGACTTAAGTGCGTCATCTCACACTACTCGTGATTAATGATCGTGGTCCTCTGGTACTTTCACTGCTGTTGTTTGTGTCAGAGCCTCCATCATAACATCCTAAAACACAGTCCTTCTGAAAACCATTATCCATAAGAGGCTGGTATTGCATAGTACCTTCATTCTTTGTGTACGTCCACTCAAACCAGGACCTCAGAGGACTGATCAACGACAGGTGACTGAGGCAGTAGTTGGCAGACTGTAGCTTCAACGCCTTGGTCAAATACTATTTAAATACTTATATTTTGTATGTGTAAGTCCACAAAAGCTACAATGATTATTTACACATTTGACTCAAGGATAACAATCCCCTTCTCAGTTATTCATGATCTAGAAACACTTGAATTGATCACAACTAACTAAGTTATGGATTCATTCATCATTAGAATTGTGTTTGTGTGGACCACATTTCACAAACAGGGAACTTTGTTCAGCCACATTTTAGGCCAACAGGGTCTGAGTGTTTCGTACTAAAAGGATTTATAATAGAGTATGCCCTGAATTACTTACAGTCAAGAAGAGTTGGTAAAGGACGTGAAGGGACAAGGCCAAAACAACACACTTGCATAAACAGATCAGTACGAAAGAGAAAAAAAATGCTTATAATCACAGACTTTTTCAATGAAAGAAACGCACTTTTCAAAAAAGGTCTAAATAACCTATAAGCCGGAGAAAGAGCCATGAGAACCTACCTTAAGTGTGCGTATCTTGTGAGTGGCATTCTGTCTCATAATCAGATTTAAAGGAGCTACACTTATTATGTATACAGCTTATATCTTTTAGAAAAGAGGAAAAACAACACTTACAAAAGCTGGTGACGGATGGATGTCGCCAAAAGTGTAACAAGTATTTGAATTGTAACATGAAGTAGATAATTAGAAAGAGGAATCATGTGAGTATGGGTTGATTGGAGATGATTAATGCCCCTTGTTGGAGCACTAACAGCTATAAAATACATTCAGGTTCTTGAACCTGCATTAAAAATGTCTTAAGTTTTTGATCTGTCTTAACATTTTGGACAGTTTTACCTTTAGAGCTGTAACATGAGGGTAAGAAATACAAAATGACCTAAAGTGTGTCCCTCCATTTTGATTTGGCAATCTAACAAAAAACTGCCGATGCCAGTAAAACATGTAACAGATGACTTGGATAATGCATTGGTAGCATTGAGAACAACACACATAAATTGCATACATGTGAAAATATACATTATCTTTTTTTAAACCCTCTTTTTGTGTGCAAACATACCATGATGACCACCGAAATGTGGCCATACTTGACTTCAGTGTTACACTGTACAGTCGGTTCCTGCACTCCTCATACATGAACGGCAACAACGTATGCTAGCTAACGAAATAACACCACACCTTTTCACGTATTACTGAAGCTGGTTTGGATAATAACGAGCATGGAGACATCTGAACGGCGTGAAGGAAGATCACAGTAAGATCGTACGGGCAGAGATACCGCCGTCACAGCTTTCCACCTACGTACCGCTCCGATCCTTTTCTTCAGAGGTCGAGGAAAGCTGGAGGCGGGCAGGAAACACTCAGCCAGTGTTTAAGGAGAGGTAGGAGTCGAGCCGTCCATCATGTCCAGCGGCATCTCTTCCTCTGACAGGCTTCCAGGTCGGACGTACAGCCCTCCTCCGAGTCACTCTCAGAGGACAGCGGTCCGGGCAGCGGGGGGTCGGGCAACGCAGGCTCTGGCCCATCGGGGGTTTCTTCTGTGCTGCCGTTATTGAGACTGAGCACCCAGCCCAGTTTGTTGTGCAGCAGCTGACGAAGGCCCGGGGGCAGCGGCAACACGTCCAGGGTGTCGATGCAGTCCGGCAGCAGCTGGCGCAGGCGGGCGCAGCAGAGGTAGAGCAGGGAGGTGGGGGCGGAGCACGATCTGATCACCTTCATGCTGCTCTTCGCTGCCGTGGAGCACGCCATGGGATAAAACCTCTTGTTATGTAGCTCCGTGGCAGCAACACCTAGATAGTAAATGGTGACATGTTAGTGTGTAATATGTTGTAACAATACCACTCTGTGTAAATATCAATAACCAAGTACATGTGCAGCACACAGGTCACTCAATTCTGTGGCAGGTACTATGTGTAATTTCTGAATAGTGCTTTCACAAACATACCATCGCTTTATATGCTGTTCCTTCGAAAATACATTTCCTTCTAAAAACAATATTTTGTGTCATATCATTGACTTGTTTAGTAAAGTTGCCATGTAATTAGTGAGCTTATGTACAGTCAGCATGTCATTATTAGGGCATGGTGATTCAAAGATCCTACATTACCCTCTCATGGTTCAATTAGAAAATGATTACATGTTCGCTGTACAATATATTTGATAAGTTTCATACATATGGTTCTAAGAAAGCTTTGTAAAGCTTAAGAAATAATTTGTTGAGTTTTATATGTGATCATGGATACAGTGATCCGATATGCCAAATCATAAGATAATGTCATAACATTTGGTGGTCTGCTATGAGGGAGGCCGCCCTCTCAGGCTTCAGGCCACAGTATTCTTTGCTTATTCTTACATAAAGACAATGTTGATATTGAGCTATATGGCAGAGCCTGATTGATATATGAGAAGGTATTAGCTTTTTGGAGTTATGGTACAAGGATTTTCAGTACAGGACTGCCAAACTACATTAGGTAATTTAAAAGGTATATTCGTTACATAGTTTGTCACCAAAGGAACACTGACAAACTCCACCATTCATATAAGGATTGTTTGGTTACGCTATGTGTTGTTACTAACCTATACACTTGCGGTTTTTGAAGAAAGTGAGTGTGCCGTGCCACGTGTCCAGATGGACTCCAATGATGGACCCCTGTCCGAACCGGGAGGAGAAGTTCGTCTTGTCTCCTTTGTGATGCAACAAGCCTGAGCGAGGAAAGAAAACACTGATTTATACAACAATCCCTGAGAGCAGTGAATGCTACATCACAGCATGTTGTGTTACTCTCACCTGTGTAAGAAAGACCCCAGCTGTCTGTGTCTTTTCCCAGCAGGCTGCAGAACGTGTGTCTGAATTGGTCTAGATTGACATCAGAAGTACCGATGCCAACCATCTGTGAAGACATAAAGAACAATATATAAACCTCGACTTCCACACACTTTTACTCTTGATGTGGGTTTCTGTAGTGAAACAGCAGGTCAGTGTTAGGAGGTAAAGGCATTGAGGGTTACCATGTCTGTTCCGTACACTGGGGACGTCATTTTGATCTCCCAGAAGTGCTGCCCCTCTGCCAGCTCTTTGGAGCCGCGGATGGCTGCCGTGCCACAGCTGTATTCAGAGTGGAAGTTCACTTTGCGGTTGTCGCAGCTCAGCAATGTTGCTGTAGATCTGCTGCTGGCATCCCAGAACCAGTCAAACTCTGAAACATCAGCAGTCATTCAGTCAAACATGGCTAAAGATACAAGACATTACATATTGTTTACTGGTTTTTTATCTGTGTCAATTAGCACAAAAAAATATTACTTGTAGAATCTATAGGTGAGAAAATAACAGAACTTAATTAAATATAACATTAAACTACAATGGTGTGACTCCAGTGGGGCTGTACCGAATGTCATTTTTTAAATTCAAAGCTTCAATTTTTCCAATAAAGTTTGGAATATCTATCCTCGTATTTTATGACGTCGTAAATATTCAAAAATTACTTGATTTGAATAAAGAGGTTCATTGGATTGAATTATCATATTACATCAACTTCATTGATTAAGAAATCTTGTTTGTTTTGTCAACATAAATAAAGTGATGACATCTTAATGGAGCGACATACACAAAGCGAATGTCAATGCAAAATGTAATGGTTTTTGATCATATTTATAATTCCTTTACTATAAAAGTGTTAAAGCCAAGAGAGTCTTTTTTGTTGTGGTGACTCGGCAAGTCACGGAGTAAATACTTTCTTGATTTGAATGTGCAGCCCAAAACTCAAGCGACATCTCTCAATCAACCTTATTATAAAAGTGCTCTTGAAGTGCAGCAGGGGTCTTTACCCTGGTCCTCCTCTCCACAGTGGCAGTCTTTAACCTGGTGGAAGCCTCGCAGACGAGGGTTGTAGTTGGTCTCTGCCTGGGAGTCGCAGCCACAGAAGGACTCTCCGGTGACAGGCACTGCGCTGGGGACGGGAGGCACCATCACTGCTGAGAAGTCTGCCTCAGAGTCTGAATCACTGTACTGGGGGGGGGAAGCAATGTCAACAAATAAACAAAAACATCATATGCCAGGAGCATTTCTTATGTGACAGCATAGCAAATTTGTTTTGAAAATTGGCACTGCATTGAAAAATGTACACATCTACATCAAATGTAATTGTGAAAGGCAGGAATTATGTTGTTTTTTCTTTAATCTCTGATATACTGGACATATTTTATTTTTCAGAGTTAGTTGTCATTAATTTAAGCTTTTTGTGTATCTATATTACTTGTAAGCATTTGTCTGTTTTTAATTTTGTAATAGTTTTAATAATATATATTTTTTAGCTTATTCTAAAAACTTAATTTCTTTTTCTGTGTTAATGCATGCAACATTTTACACAAAAGAAAATATCTTGTATGTTAACCTACTTGGCAATAATCCTGTTTCTGCCTCTGTTAACTTGCTATGGAAACGATTGGTTCTGATACAAAGCAGCAAACAACTGAAAGTAAATCATCAACAAACGCACATTGTTTAACGGCCGAAGGAGAATCAGACACTTTAAGTAAGACAGGGTTTTATGAGGTGAATTTTCTCATGGTGACACATCCTATCTCCTGCCTGGAGTGTAAACAAGTGGCATCATATGACACAAACAATAACCCCAGTGTCCGCTGATGCTTCAGATCCGTTCAGAGCGTTAGGTCTCAGGGGAAAACAGCAGCCTTGTATTCTTACGTCTAGGCGGTCATAGCTCCATTCTTCAAGTGCCCGGGCATCAGCATCTCGTCGTATCCCACCCCAAACATATCGCCATGCACTACTGTTCCTGCTTCTCCTGGACATGGCAGCAACTGAGACACTTCAGGATCAGTCCAGATGCTGACAGAACAGCATCAGTCCGTCTCCTGAAAGATAAAAGGACAACATTGTTATCAGTGGTAGTTTACCAACAGTTTGAATTGCTGATTGTAACTCTGTGCACTTCAAGTTTTCTGAATCAGTTTAAAACACATTCCTACACGAGTTACATCATTTAGTGTTGTCTGTTATCCTGGTGTCTTGATTTTACCCCCAACATTTACTACACCCTTTGTAACAGACCCTATTACCTTTTGAACTTGCAATCCTAAATGTCTTCATGACAAACATCAGCTTTATCTTATTTATTAAGCTATCTTATCAAATGCTAATAACCAAAGTGAGACACTTAACAACCACACACAAAATGCTTACTACTTATCTCAACGATAACAAATTGCTAGTAGTCAGGTCCTTGTCTACATATCGCTGTCATCATCAGAAAAACTGTTTTGGTCATTTGACGTGTGTTGTTGTTTTCTTAACTAGCTTTAGTTAGCCCCATCGCTAGCAGGAGCAGCTAACGCCACACAGTTGAACTGCGCATCAAATAACACTTTAGCAGGAAAGCTAACCATAGCAAGGTCAGAACACCACATTTCAGAGCAAGACTGATGGTTTTGTGAGTCAATATATAAAGTCGTTTATTGCGGTGTTTTCACGGTTTATTAGCCATGTATTATGAAAAAACTGACTGGAGGCAGATTCAGACCTTGCGTAAACTAGCACATTAGCTTCTGTTGGCTGCGTGAAGCTAACAGCGCTGAATAAAACGTTAACGTTACCTGCCTGTTGTTCGCGGAAAATCCCTGACAGTGACAGCAGCGAAGAGACGTAGTTCCGTGAAGCCACTTAAAGCTAGATGGTTGTTTTATTACAACGGAATGAGCGGCTAGCTTTTTAAATGACCTACTTTACATGATTGTGACAGTAAACAATAACAGGCAGGCTCTCTGCAGGAGCCCCAGCACTGTCTCCTCCACAGGAAGTTTCTGCAGACTCCTGTCAGAGAGGGACCAGCCCCTTTTCTCTTTATGCAGTCTCTAAACTCTCTTTATGCATCCATGGGACCAGCAGGGAGGTGTTATTCACTGGTGGAGGAGGTATTTAGATGTTTGTGTAAAAGTACCAGTACAACACACAATAATACTATAACAATAGCAGTTAAAACAATATATTAGTGGAAATATTCATGATGAAGATGGTCCCCTTTAAGATTAGAGTTTGTTCATATTATCAGCGGTGGGAGTAGTTACATAGTATAAATACCACAACCTATAAAACATACTCATCTTGCATTATAAGACTTAGTAGGCTACATTTACTTATAAGTTCACTTTGAGGGATTTTCCCTTTGAGTGTTTTCATTTCATTTGTACATTTCAGGGGGAATGATTCTTAACTCAATTACATTGTATTAGTATTATTTATCAGTCTGTTAGGATGCAAATTAAGATCATTAATCATTAGAAATCAAAATTATACAAATGTTTTTATAGCAGGATATGTATCGAGAAGGCACTAGTTACTAAGTGTCTATTCATTTCCACTTTTAAACACTGCAGTATTAAGGCATTAAGAAAACAATGTTCTTTATAACAAGCATGTTTAGCACTTAGAACTGTGACAACCTTAGTTAACCCTTCACTTGTCATCGAGCTACTGATTCTACAAACTGTCTCTTATTAAATTAATCTTTAACTCGGAAATGTTGTTTCCAAGTCATCGCATTCACATTAGCAAAAAAAAGCACATGACAATGACATGTTTCTGGAGGAGGTTGAGTTTTATTTGGAAATCTGACAGGCATGGCTGAACAGTGAGCTCTCACCTTAAAACAAAAACAAAAAAAGACATAAGCACTACAGGTAAACGATACTAGTGTTTCAGAATGTCATATTAAACATAAAGACGCACACACACACACATTATGCACTCAGGTCATTCACACACACCCACACTCACACACTGTCAACCCCATGTCAACATGTGGACATCCTCCATTAATAATCACACTACATCCAGAGGAATTCCAAGCACTTAGAACAATTACCCACAGTGCAATTAATCTAACTATACACAGATCATTTATATATTTTTTATGTATATAGGGTATTCAATAAACATTATTCCATTTAGACAGTTTCATAAAGTCAAAAGTCCTCAGAACTTTCCATAAATAGTGAACAAAAATAATATGTATTGACCGCTCTTCGCCACTGTGATTAAAAAATGGTCCCCGAAAAGAACATGAAAAGATCAAATACTAGTGTGCATGATTCTTCAGCAGTCTCAAGACGGAGAGTGACAATCAAAACCACCAAACGAAAAACGAAACTCCGGAGGGGAATGGGCAGAAGGATAAACGTTGATACTCACACTCACGGCACAGACTGGTTACTACATTTACAGGGGGGTGGAGGGACTCTGGATCACTGTACATGTTAAGATCAGACAACAAATCAAGCAGACTGTCCACACATCATCCCACAACAACCAATACATCTTCATGCCCGTTCAGTACTCACGAGACCTGACACAACCGGATGGCGTTAAACAATATGGATAGATCACATCTACTGGGGAGCGCGGCACCAACATGTTTCTGATGCCATCCCGTCCTGTCAGACCCACGGGGTGTAATGGAAGTTAAGTGAAAATCCCCTATTTGTTCTTGCTGCTTTGATGTGGAATGAATGAGATGGTGTTTTGATGCGGACAACTATTTTGTAGATAGGATCAGAGCCACGATGAGGCCGTAAAGCCCCAGCACCTCGGCGAAGATCAAGATGAGGATCATGCCCACGAAGAGCCGGGGCTGCTGGGCGGTGCCTCGAACGCCGGCGTCTCCCACGATGCCGATGGCGAAGCCGGCCGCCAGACCGCTCAGGCCCACGCTCAGACCGGCACCGAGGTGCAGGAAACTCCTGTTGGGGAGGGACGGAGGAAAGAACAACGTCATCAAACAAGGTTAATTCTGTCTTTAAAGTGATGTCAAAGCAAGCCCTTCTCCTGTTAAACACTATACTATATCAAAAGTGATTCATATATGAACTTTGCTGATTCACTGTGACTTCTGTGATGCAAATGATGGTACTAAAGCTTAATACAGTTTAAACCTAATGAAATGTAAACTGCTGTATTCTGAAAATGTCATGTCAACGGTTTGACTGATTAGGTCAAGTCCCTGGAGTGACCTTTGAATGTGTGTGAGTGATCAACAGATGTTTTTGCAAGGGGGTTTTATGACACTACAGGAAGGATGAGGGGAAGGAAGCTAGGATAAGGTGTTATCTGTATCCCCTTTGCTCTGTATTGAGTGCAGGTTTTGCACACTGTGTCTGAGGGGTATCTGTATATCCCATTGTCTTGTATGGAGTGATGGTTTTGCATACAGTGCCAGAGGCAGAGTCCTGCACGGGTCTGATTTTCAAGACCCGCTCTCGCCTCGCACCCGCGACGTGCAATACCGAACCCGCCCCCCGCACATATTGCCAATTAGTTCCGCAACCCGAACCGACCCGTCGGCACAAGATCCGCAACCCGACCCGAACATATATGTATGAGCAGTGAAAACGTGCAATTATTAACACACGCAGTTGCATATTTGTCTCAAAAAGCGTGGGATGTTGGTTCTTTTCTCCATCTAGGATGACACCAAAAGCCTCCCAGACGTTGGATTTCGCTCTTGAGGAAGTGTTATTGAAAATGCTGTATTCTCTGCTAGAGAGCTTCACCTCAGCCATTCAGAATGTGGCGCGCTCAGCAGCAGATAGATGCGCTGCAGAGATTATGATTATGTGCGGTCCCGCGGGGGAGAGGTCTGAGGATTTAAACATTAAACTAAATTATTATTATTTTAATATATTTATTATGCAACACCCGCGACCCGACCCGCATCATCTTTGTTTTACCCAGAACCGAACCCCGGAAAAAAGCGATTTGAAAAAATACCACCATGTAATGGGAATCTGCTTTGATGTCCTCTTATACAGAGAGCCTGTTTCACTCTGAACAGTACGTGCTCTTTGGAGGACACGTCATACTTGCAAGTATAAAAGATCCTTATTGCTTTTAATATGAATATTGTGTTGCTGTTTGTTACCTTACTGATTATTCTCTCTAGACCACAGCTGATTTTAAAGCTGCTACGACACTTCACAAGCACCATTTATGTTTGAAAATGTAAATTTGGATCAAAAAAGTATTTAATAGTTTTATTAACAACGATGAATTGCCGTGGAGACATATTTGGCAATATGCATAACATGCTATTGCATTTTCCCTAATTTGAGTCAATAAAATAAATGCAAAATGAGAACAAAAATTGTGGTTACAACATATGCAATCTGAAAGGGTCATTCATTGTGCTAAACTTCATTTTTCTCAAATTTACCAAGAAAAGTCCAACTCAAAAACATCATCTCTACCAGGAAGTCGTGTTCAGGATGGGTGGCCGTTAAAAAGTTTGAAAACAATAGACGGCAAGATATCACAAAGAAAAGCCTCAACACCCAACAACAGATGACCAACCTACAGGGATCAGAGGGAGAAGTGGCAACATTGTTCTGTAAAAACTGATTTATGTATATTTTGAAAAATGTAACAAGGGTAAAGATTCTAAGTTAATTATACCCTGCATGAAAAGAAAAAGAAAACCCTCAGGGAATAATGTTCTCCGGCCCACTCTATGATGGAGTTTTACCAAAAGAAACAGCTCATTACCAGCCCAGCACAACACAGCAATGACCAGAACAAAATAAATGTACCATTTCCAAGAAGGAAATCGATTAGCGAGTGCAAGACCCAGATGTTTATCTTTGGATCACAACAGATAAAAAGGCCTTCAATTCATGACGTGGTCACAATTAGAAGTGGTAAATATAGATACAGGACTGACTTTGAGTTCTTTATTTTGAGGATTTTATTGTGAAAGTTAGGCAGTTTGATGTTTAAGTGTATTGGCTTCAACTAAAAGCACATCAGCTGTAGAAGACGCTGTCTGCTATAATGTCTTCCCACTCACTGAAAGACATCTAGTAGAGTATTGTATCAGAGGCTGATCTTACTTGTAGAGAGTGACTCTCTCAGAGATGTTGTTTGCTATCAGCACGGCCACCACCAGCCCGTAGATGGCGATGATACCCGCCATGACCACGGGGATGATGGACTTCATGATGAGCTCTGGCCGCATCACGGACATGGCAGCGATGCCTGTGCCGCTCTTCGCTGTGCCATACGCCGCTCCTAATGCTGTGAAGAGAGGAGAGAGGTAATCCATCAGTCAGTGTTTGCACTTCACTCCTAAAGGATTCTTTACATGAACAGACAGGATATGGATTTGGACGGAGATTGGCGAGAATTATTTATCCAGCTGATCGATTTTAAATTCTCCCCTTCCATCATACTGGCTCTGACAGTGTGTAAAGACCCGGCGTGCAGGCAAAATGAAACGGTAGAAGATATATTCGGCTGCCAGTTTTCTCCAGCCAAGCCGTAAATAACAGGAATTAAAGTGATATCAAAAAAACTACGTGTACTTGCAATTCACACTAGTGCTTCCATTTTTAAAGTGTCCTCACAAACATTATCTGAAATGCATTTTAAAAAGTGATAAACGGATGCAATCTGGAGCCTCTTTATCCCATACAACCTTGCACACTTCAACACTTTATTCCCTTTGTCTGACTTTCAGCAGGATTATGGAAAACACGTACTAACCCAATCACAGGGTTGGTACACACCTTATATTTGACAATCTGTGCAGGCATATATAACCGATTATCACACACGGCTTTGACGACAACAGGCGGAGAGCAACTGTGATTTGACGATGTTACTGGCTTATCATGGAGACTAGCTGGAGCGTACAAATAAACATATCACACACACCGACTCGGCCACTTCTCACTTGCTGATGTGGGTGTGTTGACACTTTCGATGGCTGTGTTCTAAATCGACTACAAGGCATTTTTTAATATTGTGTGAAAAAGCAACCCAGCATTTTCTTCCACAATTTTAACAACGAGTATCTCTTTTCTTTTCTTTTCATAAAAAACAGGAATACCAGACAATGCAATTTGTCATCCACTTTTATTTTCTGCGGTTCTTATTTGCATTGAGTGCAATATATATTCTGAGGCTTCCCTTTTCCAATGCATCATAGGCTAATTCTGCTTTCCCGCTGTGCATCCAATATCGAGAGAACCTGGACCGACTCCATCGTGAACATCAAACAACTGTTGTGACACTAACAGCAGCAAGCATGGAGATTTCACTGAGGGGCGGGATGTTTTCGTGGCAGAAAGCTGTAAAGCCCAGATTATACTGCTGTCAAGGTGTCTCTTGTGTGCCTATAATGGAGGAAGTAGTTTATAAAAATGGCCTTGAGGGCATTTCAGTGCTTAACGAAATAAATTGTGTTTCCCTTGGCTTTGTGATACTGTAAACAGAAACAAACAGAGTCAAAATGTCAATTTGAGAAAAAGGAATGAATGCTACTTCCAGTCCTGCTATATGTTATGCAGTACCGACATGTAGATGATTTTAGAAAGGTATGCATCAGCTACATTTGCATAGTAAGTAATAGGTTTTAGTTTAGCCCTACAATTAAATAACATTTAGAGAAGCGCTGAAACCATTGGTTGGCCAGGAAGTGACAGTTTCCACAAAAAGCTGAGTTTCTTTGCCAATCTCATTACAAAATGTAGTATTCAGTAACATTTACAATCACAGAATCAGTTTTTAAATCCCTGTCCTCATGTTACCTTATATAAAATATGAATCCAATTTTAAAGTACTGTGGGAAATGTAATTCAGTCAGACAGAGCCCATGTACTGGATTGTTAGCTATATATGCTGGGTAAATTATTACAGATAAAATGTTGGATATTGTAGCTTAAGAGTCATCCAATCTTTAAACATTTCCAAACTGTGCTGTAATATAATATGTTACAACCAATGGGAAACGGGGCTTGAACTAATCCCAACATAAAATCGTATTTACGTTATAATTCATAAGAATCTGGGCCTTGCTGTTCCGTAAAAATATATTCATGCAGAAAGATGAATGCCACAGCAGACCCTGGCCTCATGTAGCCTTACATACGTATGTATCCAAGCTCCTTGCAGTATGGTTTTCAGATTTTAAATTAAGAAGGTAAGAGCACTTGCATTGGATAGATAAATAAATAAATAGACACCCCGAGTGCCTGTGTAGATATACAATCTTAAAGTAAAATATTATCACAGTCACACCACCCAATGGACAAACTGCACAAAGTCTCACCTGATGTCAGCATCATAGCATCAGTGATTTCCACATTAAAGAGACAGTGGTTTGTGTCTACAGGAATATACATCTCCCCCAAAGACCTTTCTAAGAGCAGGATGTATATTCCTCAGGGGTCATTTGGAGGCCCAAGTCAAACACCACCTTGCTTTACTTTTGTTGGCCTCAGAAGTGGTAGAATAAGTATTCAAAACATTTTTTCTGAAGTAAAACCATTCATTATAAATATTAGAGCAATTAATACTGCACGCTAAACATCCTACTTTCAAATGTTTACTCCAAGTGAAGAGGGCCAATTATTAGCAAAATCAATTAACATCTGTTCAAGGTGGAGCTTTCAGATGATAATATAATGCTGGATGGTTCCATTAATATAATGCATCATAGTTTTATTGTGATCTTTTGTGAATAAAATCTGCAGTAGTAATAGTTACATTTCTCTGTAAGGTAAATATAATACAATATTTTTATTTGAAGTAATTTCACAGTGCATGTGAAAAATGAAACGACTGTCACCTACGATATGACAGATAATATTAAGCCCTTAAAAACAATAACTGTTCAGCTAATTAAATTAAATAAAAACAAAGATAATGGCACAATTTTGGAGTTTAACCCTGTAGGAACAATTTGCCGTAACAGTAGTAAAATGTCTCCTGGGTAAATATAATGCAATATTTTTCCTTTGAAGTAAAACGTGAGTAAGTAGAATACATTACTTTTGAAGGATATTTTGGGGTATAATAAGTATGATCATGAAAATGATTGAATATGTTCACATCTAAAAATCACAATCTATCTATAGCCATTTGAAGCTTCTTTTTTTTGCCTGGGCCCCAGGCAGTAGGCTACCTTGCCTCATGTTAAAGTCTTCCTCTGAGGTTGGATATTTCCTCCCTGACAGATTGGCTGTGCCCCGCCTCCCGCTGGAGTGCATGCTAAACCTGAATGAATAGATGGATGGATGTTCCCTCACTGACGTTAAGGCCTTGATGCTGGCCCTCCTGTAACACAACACCTTACGGCCAATGTGGCTGCATCCAACCCGAACGAGCATCGTATTTATCTGATAATCCATGAGGACCTGCACCTTCCTGTGTTGTAATATAATTTAATAATGTTTAAAAGACATCCGGTTCGAAGCATCTGCCATCTAATAAATGACGGTCTGCGTCACCATAGAGAGCTTGATATGATATAACCACAGCTAGCTCCAGGGTTAGCAGGGTGAGGAGCTTGTGGTCAGCGGATCGAAGGCGGTGGAAACCTCCTCCCCTCCATCCTCTGCCTCTCATCCCGGGCAGGTGTGTGAGCCATGACCGCCTCAGCTAACACCCAGTTTGAAGACAGCACCCCCCATTTGTAGTTTTCTAATACGAATTTGACACTTTGTTAAGCTAACGCATCGTTATAAAACAGTGAAAGGTGCAGAAGACGGTTGGTATATAAATGAAGGTTGGTGTAGTTACCGCTGAAGACCATGGCCGCAGTGGCTCCCATCACAGCGAAGAAAGGCGCGTACTCGGGGCTCTCCTCAGAAGACATTCTCGCACTATTCTCGCGGGCGATGCAGCTACAAGGTAGACTTCTTGTTTTTAATTTAAGTTTCCCCGTTTAACTACCAGCTAGGTTACAACACTGAGAGAGAGGAGAGAGAAGGTAGCTGCCAACAAGATCACCGGTGTAGAAGAGGAAAATGGCGAAACGGAAAAAGTCACATGACGAGCTACCATCTCGGAAGGATCTATTTATGTGAATACGGGGGTGCTCGACACGAACAGGCTTGAAACATCTAACCTTTGTTGTTTATTGCACTGTAAAATACATCCTATACAATACTCATCTGATATTAATTATCATAGCTTTTATATTTAAAAGCATTTGGTTAAAATACGATTTAGGATACGAGTAGCTGTACTGTGTTTTATGGTATGCTCTGCTGCAAGTGCACTGACTGCAGTTGAAACGCTAGTTGTCACTACACGCTGGCGTATTAATTATTAGGTATCAAATAGGTAGTCAAATCAACTATAAACACCATGTTAGCTCTATAATTTTAAAAGGAACACAAAATAAACTTTAGTCAAACAATTGATAAATAGAGGCGACCAGAAAGCACAGTTTCCCAGCATCCATTCATGCTCCTTTAGCTATAGCCCCGCATATGTTTTGTTATTATTCGCCTAGAAAATAACATGTCAAGCTGTAGTTAATTTAAATCAACATTAGACAACCTTTAGTTGTTAAACATCATATTCTTCCGTTTTTGAGTGACCCGGAGACATATCCTGCTGCTGCTTCTGTCAAGGTGACACTGTAAAGTCTAATGTCATAAGGACATGTCCCCTCATGACATTTGTATTTTTGTTTTGGTCAGTTTTCCTAAATAGATTATTTCATACCAGATCCTATTTTACCCTTTTGATATATTTTAGGTATTTATCTTCCACAGCACCCGTTACTGAGTTGATGGTTATCACATTTTGTAATCCATGGTTCAAATGAGTTTTATTTCCTGAGACCCTTTTGAGTTTGAATTATGTTTTTGTACAAAACCAAAATAAAATGATCTTGGTTTTAGTTTGTAATGATCCTTTTCCTTGAAGATAATAACCTACAGTTTGCATTTTACCAATTATAAAATCCAATCCATTTATATAGCACCTTTCATTGAAAGGTTACAAAATGCCTTACAAAACAGCAGTTAAACCAACATCATTACCTGAGCCTAAAACACAGCATTATACAATAAATGTAATATTATAGCAATCCTCGCATAAATAAATTCTTGTTTGATTAACACTTATACCATTTTGTCAACTATCAATGTGTAAAACTGAGTTGCATGCACAAGTACCACTTTAAATCTTGTTTTTGCAAGAGATGTGCTCATAATTATTTGACAATGGTCATTCAGCATTAAAAAAAGAAAGAATAAAAAGTCTATTCCACTCAAGAATTGTCCAACTAGTCAACATACACAAGTAGGATGGGCTGGCTTTGGTTATTAGGGCACCATATAGAAATGTTGGACTAAGATTGTTTGTACACACCTTGCAGATCACCAGCAAAAACATGTAAATGTAGTATGTCATTAAAACAGAAAACATTGTAAATCATCCCCCCAATTGGCTTATGATGACTTAATATTTGCTTTGTGGAAATTGTCTTTATAATCCATAAGCCTAACACACATTTTCATCTGATACTTGGAAAATTGTGCTGTAAACACTCCAAATAAAAATATGTGTACATCATTGCAGATTACGGTTACTAATACAACTTTACACATTTAATTTACATTCACCTCCAGGTTTAAGTTCCTGTGTCTTTAACCCAAAACCTGATTATCAAATTAGTCCTGAATTACAGCAGATGTATTCCCCGACTCTAATAGCATCGACCACAATATTAATTACACTACAGATCATATTCAATCTGAGGGATTTGACTTGGTGAGATATGTCACTTTCATGGTTTTAAAGTCACTCCAGCTCCTGCACAGGCATTTAAGGAATTGTATAAATGATCTTGTAGGGTATTTGATGAACTCCTTCATTTGATTTCCTATATATTTCTAATTCAAATGCTTGTCTCTCACTCCGGTCTTAGTTCAATTGTGTCATGAGAATGTGCTTGAATCTTATATGGGAAGACAAACTAAAAGCAGACAGCAGAAAATGTGCTGCACACACACATGACTGTCAGCAGCCTCTGCGCTGCATATTGTAAAGAAAAGCCTTTAGTCAGAGCTCAGTCAAGTGACCAGTTCCTGCTCCAAGATCAACAACACTATACTTTACTGTAAAAGGAAAAACAGTTCAGAGGGGGACTTTTTGGGGGGAGGAGAATGCTTTTTCGAGATCATTTTGTCCTTAGGTATTCAACCTTTGACACAGTTCATAATTGTCCTCTTTTCACTGTCTCCTTTCCCATGGCATAGGTCTACGGCCTTGGGTATTGCTGCTATCTCTCTTAAGGAGGGGCAGCTTGGGCGCATTGTTGTTGCCAGCTTATGACCGAGCACAAGCTGACATGAGATAGTTTATTGTTCAGGGATATCTAGAAGCCCACATTTTTTCTCTATGGACGACAGCTCTAGTTAGATTCAGGGTCCATATTTGTTTGGTCTCGCTGTTAAAGAATGTTGATTATTACACTCCGAACTAGTTAAAACCCTGGAACTACAGAAGAGTTCTTCAGAATTGATTGTGGCATCTAAACCGTGTGGTCCACTCGTGGCCCGTGACATGTCTTGTGAATTCTCCGGTCGAAGCTCCAAATAAACCGTCAGTGTTTGCCATCAAAGCTCCAGCTCTCCTCGTGTCTCCCTGAGTCCTGACTCCAATTGCTTCAGAAGTTTCCCCCACACCGGGCATTTTGCTGCCTCTTTCAAAGTTTGAATGTTGCAGCAATTGGACGGTTATGTGTTGCAATGTGTTGTGAACCCAATCCATACTCCGTGTTGTGAAATATATTGATGTCAATACGCACCATTTTTTTCAGTAGCATAACTGAATTTGTCTTCTATGACTGTACATATATTTTCGTAGCATTTTGTCTGAATTCTTTGCATATTTTAATCAAACAGATCATATTCCTCTTATCACTAAGTCCCCACATCACCATCTGCTGGCTGATCTACGGACCAGTCAGAGGATCCTGTTGGGTCTCATCCTCCCTGTGAATGACAACTCCACTAACATGTTTATTATATATTTTCACTTTAAATTACAAACTGAATGTTTGACTTTCAGTTTATTTCCACACCATCTCACCACATGCATTAGTTAACGCTCAGTAAAACAGGAACTGAAAATGATGAAACACTGACCTGAAAGGATCCTCAGTTATCAAGGGTTAAAGAAAAGGCTTTTATGTTGTCTTTGTTCTTACTACTCTTCTAAAGCATTTATATATTTCTTTTTAAAGTCATTTTAATGGGAATAAAAGGCAAGAGTACATACAGGAACATATTACTCTTCCTGTCACAATAACTTCTTTTGTTGAACGACATATTGTTCCAGAGATAATTCCTATTAACAACATTATTGTCCTTTTTTGGACAATGTTATGCCTCTAATAAGATAATGGAATAAGCCTAGCTTTCAAACAGCAATGCACTTCTAATACTTAAGAATGTTCAGACATTGGAATTGGAATATTATAGTTCTTATATCTTGGTCAGCGAAAATGATCATGTCCATATATGGTGTGATAAGTCAAATAATAATGATCGAGACAGTCCTAAAGATCACCAACGAAAGAAGACTGAACACAGGTTACAGGCACACTGTATTTTAATGAAAGATTAGGTTAAAATAATACACTTTAATGAAAGAAGCAGACATTAAAAATCACCATAAATATGCTACACAATCCTAAACACACTTTCCTCCGACACATTTGAGTAAATGTATCTGTAGGGGGCAGCTCCGTGTTAGGCTATACACACAAACACATGTAGGATAGATCTCAGCATGAAGGAAAAGTGAAAACATCCCAACTGTGAAGCAGAAACTCTAGACGTGAACCCCAGGCTAATGCTTCTCTACGACATCCAGCTAAATACATCTCAGCACACACACACACGCACTAAAAAGTATACCTACAAGCAGAAGACACTCACACTCCAGATTTAAGAATTCTTGTAGGAGACTTTTGCGGGATTTAACTTTGCTAATTCAACAACCTGATTGCCTCTAGCAAAATATGTGTCACTGATCCCTTACCATAAAAAAAGCATACATTTCACTGATAAAAAAAACAACCAATACAACGCGTCCTATACCCATCTATCACTCAGAAAATGATCTACAGGTTGAACAGTCTCAAATACTTTGCTCATTTTGGACCAGATATGACTAAATGCGCACCTTAAACTCAGAAAGGAAAACCCAAATACCTGCATCTGATGTGTAAGAAGGTCAGATTATCTGTCTTTCACTGGCCTCGCCCCACACAGCGAGACTGTTAAGCGGTCATCACTCACACACGCTTTTAAAACCCAACATGCGCGCACACACACACATACACCTGTGTGGCTACATGTCCCAGTCGTTCACACACAAACCCTGCACTCATTCAGTCCATGTCCCAGCACAACTAACAATTGGGATAGCGATATATCAGCAAATGTGTTGTCGTGGTCGCTGGAAAAACATGAAGAACGGAAAAGATAAAAAGGCATCACATGCTATTCTTGGTACGAAGTGAAAGTGTGGCACAGCGATGGCTCGTACGCGGGATGAGGAAGCTACACTGGAACCCTTTATAGTCGAAGGGATGCAACTTTTGAAAAAAGTCATGGAGAAAGATGAACATTTCCCTCTCAGTCCCAGCCGTTGTCCTTTATCATGTGGGACAGCTCGATGATAAACTTCCCCTCCTTGTACTTCTGACTCAGCTCGAAGGCTTGTTCCTGCAGAAAGGGAGTTTATTCAAAAGTAGGTTAGAGTAAAGCTCAAATCAGAATTACACAATGCCTATCCAGTCATTTTCCTAAAATGATATACTGATATTTTCAAAGGTACATAAGAAGAAAATCAAATATCTCTCTTTTTCTGAGCAGACACCTCAATATTGAAATTGCAAAGACAATGCAGGGTTTACTATTGAGACTTTCCCCAATTACATTTTGGAAATTGTGGACACAATGGCTTAGTAACACGCATTATTGTCAGGTACATTTGGAAAATAATATCATTAATGCAGCCTTTAAAACCAGGAAAAGACATACTAGAACACTATCCAAATGTAAGACGATATTTATTCTCATAGCAGGATTTTGATAGAATATTGCTTTCAAGTTGAAACGTTATTTTTTTTTAGGCCTTTTGACAAAATTCCCCATTTGGGATGAATAAAGTATATCTAATGTATTTGCATCTATACTAATCTTTATAATATAAAAGTATGAAGAAATCAGCTGTGAAAATGTGGCCTTCAAATATTCTTTTATTTTAAACTATTTTCTATTTTTAGCCTAGAGAAATGTAATCTGCAACCACATCATAAAATGTGTTACGCTGCATTTCTAGTTTTGAGTCAAGAGGTAACGATGCTGCTTCTGACTCTGTGCACATGAGCTCTGCATTAGGACTGCTGCAGCTTACAAGATGTTATGTAAGAAATGTGTTTGGTCAGATGGGCTGCTTGTGTTTTCTGTTTCTTGTTTCTGATGACGGTGGAGATAATTAATGTTCTCAACCACACGGATCAAGTGAAAGTGAACACAGGAAATCTAGAGCAAATAGAAAGTAACTGCGGTTAAGTACAATATAAGCCCAGGTTTTTCTCATGCTAAAAGAAACTCATGACAATAACTCCTTACTTGAAAACAAACTGATCATGGGGAATTTTCATTTTCAGAATCAACTTGGAATACAATTATTATAGGGGAAAAAAGGCTGACTTACAAAAAAAATACAGGACTTACCATGATAGAAGTAACTGGCTCACACAATGTTGGTATTTTTTATTTTTAATGTATGCAGGGAGAATTTAGGATTACCTTATTTAAAACTAAAACAATTCACCCAAAAAGCGTGAAAACAAAATTCGTAATTCAAAAGTTTCTTAGCAAAATGTAAGATTACGGTAATTCATGTTTGAGAGCTAGTAAGAGTAGTAAGCATTAGGTCTATTAGGATAATATTGTGAATTTCAAAATGTTTGGATAAACAGAACATCAAATATTCAATGCCTTGAAGCAGTTTCCTAAGAATGTGCATAACATAACGTGGCTTTGTCAGAGTAGATGAGAGAATGTACACACAGTAAGGCAATAGAAGTAAAGCATCCATCTAATGAAATACCATCTACATGTGAAACCTGACACTGAATTGTAAATCAACCATGTTGCCGTCTTTCGTCAAACCTAATATCAGTTTAACCGTGACCAAGGCGGAGTTTTATTCACACGCGGTCGTACTTACATATTTCCAACCCAGCGTGGTGTGACAGTTTTCACAGTAGATGTCGGCGACGGCGTGGAGTCCTGTGAGCAGCAGCCTCTCCTCCGCAGGACCGCAGCCCACGTTCACCCTGGAGACAAACGCAGAGCTGTCAACCAGAAGCTCCTCTCCGTCACGGTGATTAAACTACTCTCATGCACTCTGAGACTACGTGAACCTGAACAGCAAAGATCCTACTGTCCTATATATGAACTCAGAATAAATGTATCAAAGAGTCATGGGGAGGATTTCTTTCCATGAACCATTCACAGCTTCACAGAATCTATTCAATTAGGTTCATTTAAGTTGCCCCATTTGAGGGTTGTATAGTTCGGATCCACCAACAGGAGAAACGTGACTTCGACCCCATTTACACAGGAGCGCAAACGCAAACGCACCGAATTCGTTATCAAAAAAGTATTCCGTTCACACGCATTCGACTCATTTAACGTGTCCGTTCACACGAGACCACTGTAGACGCTGTAGTTCATATGCCGGGCCTGTAAGTGGCGCTGCACTTCTGCCACAAAATACACCAAAAGCAGCGAAGTAGACCCCCGAGCATGGTTGCCTTTCTGTTTATGCCCCGCGGTGGATTTAGCAACATGTAGTTCATGTAATTCTCCGTGTCCACTTGTTGCTGATGGTTGTGGTAGAGGAGCTGTAGATTTTGCACTAACATCTGTAGCATGGTAGCAGTAGCACTAGCAGTAGCTACTGACCATGCTACAGCAGTGAGCAGCAGAGGTGGGGCTATGGCTTCATCGTTATCAGGAAATGATCGTATAGAGGCGTACACACTGAGCCGTTTGCCCCCCCAGAGCGTTCCGTTTGCAGATCTATCCACCTTGGGACCCGTTATCGTTTGCGGGGTCGGTTTCGTTTCGGCCTCGTGTGAACGAACGGGCTATACGCAAGAGAAATGTAGCGGATACAACCCATTTGGTTCTCGTGTAAACAGCACCTAAAGTGACCTTTTAAGGTTCACTGGAAAGCAAATCAAATTGTCTGCTGGCTGTGGGGTTTGTGCAAACACGTCCGATACTGGGAATTTGTTTTCATAGAACAGCACTATTGAAATGGCACATTGGGGGAAAAAAAAAAAAAATCATAGATTCAGCAACTCATTTATTTTTCTTCCTCAGAAATAATCAAAAGGCCCCTAATCTGATCTGATCTGAAAAAGCTTGAAAGTCCATCAAAAATAGCAAGGAACATTTAAAGACAGTGGTTCTTAATTGAACACTTACTAAAGTCACTTCCTACCCATCTACAAAGTGATTATGGCAATAGAATTAAGATTGGAAGCCTTTGGAAGTGTGCATTCATTCTGCCTATTTGTTATTATAATAAAAGAAAATACTCACACAGAGTTGAAGAGGTAGGCTCGCCCCTGACTGCCTTGAAACGACTGAAGACAAACAAGAGAAAGTGTTATTGTGTCTATTTGACATGTGAATCAAACAACCTGAATGTATTTTTAGTTTACAATACCGCTTCCATCTTTGGGAGATTTGTAATCAGTTTCGTCTGTCAAGTTATTCCAGTTTTGCTACTTTCTATGAGACAGTCATGAGGCGGCGTCTATATGTGCCTCCTAAAATGATTCTTGACAACAAAAGGCAGGCGGCATTCTTACCTTGGAGATGAGGTCGTCATGGTTGGCCAGGTGGGCGCGGCAGTGCACACAGCTGTAGCGACGGTGGCACGTGTCCAGGTACGCCTGGAACGTCTTGGCCTTTGTCAGCTTCACCATGTCTGAAGCAGGATGTTGGTGTACATGTGTTAGCGGTGCAAAGCAAGTTTATTTATATAGCACATTTCAACACAAGGCTACTGCTAACACACACTGGTTAAACAGATTTCATTTTGCAGAGTTACTGCAGCTTTCAACATGCTACCACTAATTTAAGACCACATGAAGTATTTGTATGTTGCCGTCATACTGTCAGACTATTGAAGGACAATGAGTACCCTGTGAATGAAAATAGGTCCTATATTTTTTACATTACCAGTATATATTAATTTATTGACATGTTTAAATAATGTAATAGTAATAAACAATAGCAAATATACATTTAATGTCAAAATCTGAAGAAGCTTTGAGGGTAGCATCATGTGCTCGAGTAATTAAAGCTATACAACACTGCAAGGCTTCCCCCTAAAATAACATAACCCCATATTTATGTTAATTTGGTTAACTGATCAGACAATATCAATTACAAAATAATTTCACTCATTTATTGGTAGGTATTGCTTTGACCTCTTTTACCACATGTGTTGTAAAGTGAACATTAGGGGAAGATAAGACCAAAGTCTGGGCTCAGATATCCACTCAGTTTGACACCTTTTTTAAATAATCAGAAACGACCATTTCCTTGATGGAAGTTAGCAAACATTGACTCAACCGTACATCCTGAGTCACACTTGTGAAGGTGTGACTTACAACACGTTCACTTGTATGTTTTACCACTTTTAGATGTTTCATAGCATTATGGTTTTCTATCATCCTCCTTTCCTTGCAGAAACGGGACTCCACAGAGTCGTACAAATGAGTAATATTGAATCAGATTCAGCTCTATTTTGTCAAGTGCAAGTGTGCACAGATCATTTGGTTTTTAAGTTGCTCTCAATGTATTTCAACACAGTTCAAAGAGCAATCAACATAAGAAATGGGCAAAATGACAACAAAGCTGCCCAACAGTAGTAACACTACAGTATTGAGTGTTACATACAAGCTGAACTTTTTTTTTTGCTATGAAAAGAACTCACATGCAGCCCGAGGACACAATGTGCCGTTAGCATGCTTCTCTTATTTGCAGAGGTGGAAGAAGTACAGATCTGATACTTAAGTTAAAGTAGAAGAAGTGCCATACAAACAAGACAAGTAAAAATCCTATAATACAAATGTTACTTAAGTAAAGTACAAAAGTATTAGCATCAGAATACATTGATAGTACCAAAAGTACTCATTCTGCAGATTGGCCCATTTCAAAATAATATATATATTACATGTTTTTATCATGATGATGCATTACGAGTGTTATCAAAGCTGGTGAAGCTGCAGCTCATTTAAATTACTTTTTAAGCTGCAGGGCAGCTTTTGGATTTACTCCAGGTGTAACTAAAGTCTTATTTAAGTGTTGATTATATTTCACATAATTAATCAAAATCTGTAAAGTAACTAAAGCTATACAATAGATGTAGTGGAGTAAAAGGACACTATTTACCTCTGAATTGTAGTGGGGCAGAAGTACAAAGCAGCAACACATTAAAATACTCAAGTGTACACATTGTTTTTAAGTACAGTACTTGAGTAAATCTACTTAGTTACTTATTTGACATTTTGCAAAGACAGACATATAGTCAAAGCAACATTTGATAACAAAGCATGTACTGTTTTTAAACCTCCCCCCTCTGGTTGAGAACCATGCTGGCAGCTTGCTTCCTGGTTAAAAATAGTTTGCACAAACAAACCTCAGCTCATTAGTGAGATGCAATCGGTTAACCCAAATCCAAGCCTGTGCAACGTGTAATGCCACATTTAAGCAGTTTCCAGCCCTGTTGACCGGCTGTCAGTAGCTAAATAAGGATAAAAACGGCCTCCTGCATCTGTCAGCTAACAGGCCACTGGATCGGACCTAGCTTGCGTGTTAGCCACCATGCTAGCTCCGCACAACAACACACGCACACACACACACGGCAGATAGGAGGCGCATTGCAGGATATTCCGCGTTACGTGTCGACTCACCTGATGATACCAAAGCTCCGCACAGTATATACAGCGGTCCAATGTGGATGACAGGTTTAAAATCATCTAATAAAAATAGGTTATTATGGTCGGTTTGGTCCAACGGTCGGCCACGCGCTGACGTTTCGGACAATAAAGGCAGCCTCCGGTCGTTTACCCGCGTTTCTCTCTTTGAATGTGAACCCGATTTAAAACTTCTTCACGGCCTTTGTTAAAAACGGGAGCAGGAATCCGACAATGCTGGCAGACTGACAAGGTGATGACAGTGCGGCGGCGGGAGAAATATGTGGTTTGTTTATGAAAACACTCAGAGAAGGAAGTCTGGAGAGTGCAAAACAAATCCCTCTCAACCAATGGGAGGCCGCGTATGACGTCTAGAATATGGGTCAACCAATCAGATTGCACTTCACATGAGCCCTTTATGGCTATCAGCTTGATTGTTGATACTGTCTCATAATGCTGTTACAGTGTTATCATTTCCTGCTCTGGATTTGGGATACAAGTCATTAGCACTGCATGCTTGCAAACGTATCAAATGTACACAATGTAAGAAACAAGTATTTGCAGTTTATGTGAGACTCAGAACATCTTGCACAGGAAGGATGGGGAAGTCATTGGGTTGTTGGGAGTTTATTGATGTATTTGCACTACTATATTGAGGCTGTGTTTGCTTTCCTCTTAAATGTATATAGCCTATGCAGCAGTTGAATAAAAACAATAGCATTTTTTTTTTGTTGTTGCAGAAATGACTTTTGCATGATCACACTTGCAGATACATATTTATCTGTATTTCTTCCCACATTTTTTCCAATGTATTTAGTTGTAACGTGAAAACAAAAATGTTCTATTTTCAGCCCTGGCTTTTTGACAACATGAGTCTTACTTCTCTCTTGGGTCACTCTATGCATGCTGATCCACTTATATTCCTATAACTCATACTGCAGAGCAAAGCAGGTCAGAAAAATACAGCCTTTGTTTCACCAACAGCCTGGTTGATTATTATCACAGTGGTGTGGCCGGACTTTGACCGTAGCCTGGGAAAACAAGGACACAGGTGAAGCTAACTACACATAAAACCCTCTGTTTATATTTGCCTGTATAAGTGACTGTATTTAACACAGATGCACAACAGAGCGTAAATACAACATTAAAAACACTGTACGCAAATATAGTGTTGTATCAAAAAATGTTACCTTTGTTTTGCTTTAATTTTCAACCCTTTGTGTAATTTTGATTATATCAGCACAGACAAAGAATACAAACGCATAACTTTTACTCAAACAAATTAAATAATGTCAGGGAAGGAGACACAGTCCAGGACTGGGAGGTCAAGCTGTGACCTGCAACATCTTAAAACACTGTTGCACAAACAGACAGCTGAAACAAAATAAGACTATTGTAAAAATGAACGCCACCAAAATCTCACTTATTTTAAAATCCAATCAAGACCCAACTTTCGATAGTCAATTCAGATGAAACTTTTGTGTAATAAATTACTAATCTTGTGTTATATGCTGCCTTTCTCCATTATGTAATGTTATTATAATCCTTATTATAACCTTCATGTTTTTAGTTCTTCTGTGCTTTTTGTTAGATGAGTTTATAGTGGGACTAAGTTGCAATGTTCTTGCGGGTATGAAAACTTGTTGAAAATTATATAATAAAAAAAAAACCTGGCATCAACAAGGATAAACCCACCCCTCCTCCAGTATTTCTCAGCAAACAAACTCCAATACATACTTCCTCCCAGAGGATCTGGAGGCAGCCCAGTGTGAGAAACTGCATCAGAGTGACCTTAAATGGACCAGCTAAAGGAAATGACATCCATTAGATTAAAAGTTCCCCTTATTGTGATGATGATGATTATTATTATTATTATTATACATTTTTTCCAGTTTGTGTTCTTTCTTTTATTTATGTGATTTACTTTCTGTAGGCCCGGTTCACTTATACAAGAAATACAAATACTCTATCCCTGTTATATTTGTTACTGAGAAGGAAAATGTCCAGACTGTTTCTTTCAACTCTGGGCTGTGTCTGATAGGCTGGATGTAATTCTGTCAACAAAGTGATCGAGGGTTGAGATAAAAGAGTTGAATCACTGTTTTGTTCCCCGTGTTTAATCATTGACACAACTTCACGACTAATCTCCTCACTTAACAAGAAAAACGTCTCACACTTCTTCTTTACTTCCTTTTCACAGTGTCATTTATTTACATAATCCTCATTTAAAAGGAAACTGCCATGGTCAAGGTTATTCATTGTTGTTATGTGGTGGTGTGTTTGGGGTCAATCCTCCATTCTGTTTCTGGAGAGGTAGCTAGAAAGAAGAGCCGGGTAGTCACTCATCACCCCGGTGGCCCCGACGTCAAACGCTGCCTTGATGTCTTCATCTTCATTGCACACAAACAAATGCACCTGCAATCACAGATAGTCAACCTTAGTGACCTTTCTGGGGTCCAGGAGAACAAGCAGCTTGAAAAACAAAGTTAAAATGGGTTGGTCAACTTCGCAAACATTCGGGGAATAGAGCCAATGTCAACAACACAGCAGTCTATTTCTGACATCCTTTCTGCAGTTTTTAGCTACTGTGCGTGATCAATAAAGCACAAACACATGTCATACATTTGGAGGGTGGCAATTGTCTCAGATTTGACAGCAAAAACAAAGCCTCAGAGCATAAAGGACTACTTGTTCAGACTGAAGTGTAGACTAATAACTCATATTCCTCAGTGTTATGAATATTCTGTATGTTGTGATTTTAGCATTTGCAGATGTTTTACACACTACAGGAAAGGGAAAACCCAAAAAGCATAACAGGCCCCCTGTAAAAAACATAATTTTTAATATCAGTATTATGTAGATACTCTTATTGGGGAGGGAAATGCATTGGTAAAATAATGTCTCTTTACTTCTTATTTCTAATATAAATGTATTATTTTCCTGGAGAGAGGAGCTCTGAACTCATCCCTCTGTTTTGATGTGCAGTATGAGGAGATGAGCTTTTCTTAGTCACTTAATTACTCACAAGCGTTCAAAGGCATTGAGGCCCTCAGCACAGCAGCTGACAAGGTAACGACAAACAACTTCATGCTCAAACTATTTAAGTGTTAACTCAGGACAGAGGCGATGCATCCGAACACACCGTGAGCGTTACTGTTTGTAAGCTTTGTGAACATTAAACCACTAATAATTAAATTAAGTATTACATATGACGAGGCAGTCGCAAGCAGTCAAAATTAAACTGAATCTGTTCTTTTTTCTTGTTTTTGTATCCAGGAATTAGGATTTTGTTTTGTTTTACTTCAACTGATACACCCACGACTAAATCTTTGTCTCTAAGATAAAGAAAGCTACATTTATTTTTAAAATTACCCAGTGGAGGTTTTCATAAGTAGTGTCTTGATGAGCCAACACTTGATTTAAAAACTGTGCACAAGTCAGATTGTAATTACTCTTATACTAATTGTGTTTCCTATTCATATCTCAACTTTTACAGTTTCAAAGGTTCTTGTTTTTCTGCATTCCTGTGATGCACTTAAACAACTTTCAGGTATGTATTATGCAGTTTTATACCTGAATTCCACGGGCTGCGAGGTGTTTGAAAAGACTCTTCCTCATTGTTAGTCTGGAACGACAACATAAATACAAATTACGTCAGACACAAAAAGCATTGAACAAAAATCAATTATGTCAGTCTTTAGCCTTGCATTAAAGCATTAACCCCTGCATTCAGTGGATTTCATGTTCTCAGTATTGCTTTCGTTTCTCTCTTTCATGACCATTTCAGATTGCAGCAAAACAAAGTCAGTCATAAGGAAGGCTGCAGTGTAACTTCACTCACTTTTCTAACAAAGAGACGACCAGCGTGTTCCTCAGCATGGGCTTCTCAGGAATGAACGTCCTTCAGCACCCAGAGACAGAAACAGTCAACATGTCTGTACTGTTAGTAATTCATTACTATGATTGACTTATCATTGATATGAATAAGGACCACAATTTGAATGTAAATTCCCTAAGCAAAAGACACAAAAGAAGAATGGAAAAGTACAGCAGAGATAACAAGACTGTTAAACAACTGAACTGCTGAAACAATTTCATAACATTCATCTGCTACTTAGTAATTATTTATCTATTATCTAATATATCATTCCAATAACTTGTATATAGACTCGTATTGCACTATTCCACCTTTTTTTTCAAACTATTTTTCTTTTTGTATTACTTTTAATATAGTATATTTTAATATTGTTTTAATATTGTCTGCTTATCTGTATTATTGTGTTGCATTGTTGGAGAAGCCTGTGACCTAAGATTTTCAACGACATAATTACTCTGTAGCTATGTTAGTTTGACAATAAAGAACCTTGAACACATCAATTAAAAAGTTGATCTACAGGAGAATACATATTTGAAAAACAAAACAAAATGTCTTATTGTATTGAACTCCATTTGTGTTTTAATATTTATCTGAAATGTGTGTTTTCCTTTCCAGAAATGTCCCCCATAAATGAGTGCGGACAATTTCAGGAAATTAGTTTTTTCTCGCCAAATTTTCCTTTGGAAGGACCCCTCAATAAACGTGTGCCCCTCCCAGTGTTGAAATGACACCCACGCCCTTGCATGCATGAACACGCACACAGACTCAACACGCAGCCACACCTGTTGATGATGCGTGGCAGGTAGAACTGCAGTAAACTCTCTCCCAGAGGCACAAAGGGCAGCAGGCCGCTGTAGAAAAGCAGGAGCATTAGCACACCTCGGTTCATACTGAAGCTGTACGGCATGGAGTCGTTCTGAGAAGATAAAAAAGAGACAGATTACAGTTCAATTTCACCTCTTTATTTCAGGCGATCATATTTTAAGAGGCAAAAAGGAGATGTTGGCTGTGAATTCTGTGTAAAATGCTGCACAGGTCACTTTGTCGCCCCCAGGTGGTAAACGTACCGTTTTGCGGCACTCCTCCAAAACCGTGGAGTTCACAGAGGCCCAGAGTGTGAGCTCCTCCCTGTTGTAGCGTTTAACCAACTCTGACACCTGAAAAGACAGCCGAAGGTCACAGGCTAAATGTGATGGTGGTGGTGATGGTGTTCTTTTATGTCATTGGGGAAGTTTTGAAACTGTTGAATTATGAGTGGTTTTGTTTTTATGTTTGCTACCTTTTCCATCAGCTGTTTGTTGTTCTCTTTGATCTCAATGCTGACAGGCATCTTGGGGAACTTCCTGAACACATCCTCCAGCAGAGAGAACTTCCTGTCTGCACCACTACTGTAGCGACCTGAAGCAGAGCGATGGAAACTAAGATTAGCACATAGAAACACACACACACATACACACACACACACACACACACACACACACACACACACACACACACACACACACACACACACACACACACACACACACACACACACACACACACACACACACCATCCTAGTTGATTGAATCACTTGTAGTTAATGATTGAGAGTAGAGGAGGAACTTACCTGCATAAAATGTCACCTCCAGTTTTTCTTTATACAGAGGAAAATCCTATAAGAGTTGAAAAGCATATGAATGGAAACTTAAAAAGTTATATCATTGTTATTATGAGTTGAAGATGGAATTGAAAAATTCACATACGAACGCGCACATGACCAATGAGGGCACGAGATAAGTTTGTGCACAGATGGAAGGCTGACAGGCAGGTAGGCCGTCCAGTTATTTTAGCCTGGACCGGCTAAAATGATTGGTCATACTTTTTACAGTACTACGGCTTCCACTAGATGACATTTTTAT
>NW_011337689.1:197749-204043 GCF_000735185.1 Notothenia coriiceps
CACATACGAACGCGCACATGACCAATGAGGGCACGAGATAAGTTTGTGCACAGATGGAAGGCTGACAGGCAGGTAGGCCGTCCAGTTATTTTAGCCGATGACACAGATTACATTTTTTATGGATTTGTTGTCAAAGCACTTAAGATATTCATTGCTATCGGGATGTTAAGAGCATTCCATGGGATATAACAAAAAGTGTATCTCGAGCCGGTTTCTCAAACTTACCTACCCCACCTTTAAGTGAACATGTACCCTTAGTTTAGGGGGAAACTTAATGTAGTTATAAATAACAAAGCCTTGAGTAATTGCTTTTTCATGCAGCTATTTTAACTAACTTGAACCATTGAGTGACATTTGCTTTGATTTGTACATTTATTTGTTTCAGATTATGATTCGTCCCCAGGACGGAGCTGCCATGGAGGATCTTTACTCCCAGCGGCTTAGGAAGAAAGCCCTCAGGATTATAAAAGACCCCCATCACCCCAGCCACAAACTGTTCAGTCTGCTGCCGTCTGGCAGGCGGTACCGCAGCATCAGGACTAAAACCACCAGACTCAGGGACAGCTTCATCCCACAGGCCATAAGACAATGAAACACCTCAGCTTGCACTATTTTTATTGTTGTTTTTTAAATAAAAATGTGTTTTATGTCTTGTATATATTTATATTTCATTGTTGATAAACCTGTGACCCAAGTTTTTCATTCATTAAACAACTACCAATGTAACCCCTCCGGCACTAACATGGTCGACTACAAGCATAATCCCAACAAACTCGGTCAAACAGGCCTGAGCTTCTCTCTGAACCTGACCTTGTGACCTCTGTCCTCTCACCTGTAGACTGAGTGAGGAGACGGTGACGTCCTGGCCGGTCTGCCTCAGCAGGTTCTCATCATGTGACACCACCACATGTCCGTCACGTGTCAAGTGACAGTCCATCTCAAACATCTGTGTGCCCTGCTCCGCCGCACTGCAAACACAAGGTCATAATTACCTGCACAAACACTTTTTACAATCCTGTTAACTGAGGAGACATGCACCCTTCTCCTAAAATACTGCACTAGGAAATAATATGTCTAATTGAAAGGATGTAAGACGATCAATACAGCGAAGACAGGATTGTACACTGTGTTACATATGTACTATTCTTACATAAAGCATACAGCCCTGAAATAAAGCATATTTGATATCTTTAGCAGTAAATGTATGTTCATTTAAAAATATATCGCCATTATTTTGGACATAACTTCAGACTTCACCAAATACAAACAAAAAGTTCTGTCCGGAGACATTGATACGTTTTTGACTACCAAAAAACAGGAAATACAGTAATATTCCCCAGAACTTCTTTAAAACTGAACTTTTAAACAGTTTTTTATTTTCTTTATAATCAAAACACACACATTTAAGCACGTTTTTTTGTTTTTGGACTCTGCATACGAGCTGCCTGTTCTTACCACTGAGATATCCAGCGGCCATTTATTTGATCTTTTTGAAAAACAATGTAATAACTTTTTTTATTTCACTGAGCCTCCCCTCAAATAGTTTAGAGCCCCCCTAGGGAGACTTTCAAAGCCTCTGTTCTAAGAAATGTTATGAAGCTGGTTAAACCCTCCGTTTCTGTTAGAAAGAAAAGATGGATTCAGAGTAAATAGGATGATGCTCAGTTGGTCACAGGTTCTCTAAAAAGTAGATTTTCCTGGAGCGAAATCTCCTCTAGAGTTTGGTACTCACTGTGTGAACGCCCCCATCGTGCTCTCTAACCTCTCTCCACATCCTGGAGACACACAGAGAGGTGAGGGTTGATGATGGCAATCAGTAAAGAAACAGAAAAGCAAAGCACATTTGGACGAACGTTCTAAGAATATTGCATCACTGTGTCTTCTGAAGGTGTGGCAGAATGAATGAATAGTAAAAGCTCTGATCCGAAAACATACTGCGACATTCAGGTGCCTAAAATGAAAGGGATATCATTATTTGTTTAAGCCATAGACACATTTAGTAAATTAACTAACCCCGATTTTTTTCTCAATTTGCAATCAGTGTTGTGTTTGCTCACTTTATTAATCAGAATCAGAATCAGAATAACTTTATTAGTCCCACAGAGGGGAAATGTGCATTGTTACAGCAGGAAAGAGCCAAAGACAGCTTAGTGTTACCTATGTTAAGAAAAAAGTACTAAGTTATGATAAAAAATATAATATAAAAAAATAAAAATAAAAAATACTTTCCAAAATACAAATCCTGTAACAGTTCTTAGAATTTAGCAGCCAGGTATATATTACACAGTTATTAATGGCTTATGTATATAATGTAATGTGTACATTATATACATAAACCATTAATAACTGTGTAATACATCTTCATTTGAGCTTTTGTGCTGCAGGCTAATGACAATATTATCAACAATGACAATTCGATTTTAAACCATTTGGAGGCAGAGCTTTTGTGTAGATTATTTAACAGAGTGTGTGAATCAAGTGAATAAAACAAGCCTTTACATGTGGAAACAAAAGTACTTATAAGAGCAAACAACCCTCTATTTTCTTGTCACTTTGTAAGGACTGCATCTGAGCGACAGTGACCCTCTTACCTCCTCTGTGTGAGATGTGTCTGCAGTAAAAAGGTGTGCGTTTCTTCTTGTGGAGAATCTGGGGGTTCTTCAGCAGGAACACCGAGGTGAGAGTGTATCCACCCAGAGCTGGGAGGAGGAAATACAGAAAACTGCTCATCCTTCTCCTGCAAGTACGTCCAGCGAGGTCCTGATCGAGTCCTGCACAGTGTAACCGCTGGACAGCAAAGACACTGATCCAAGTGTGTCCTTCAGAAAAAGGGTATGTACAACAATCCCTCTTTGTGATCAGATCCAAAAGCTTGACTGAACAACCTGCTCTCTGAGATAAGAGGAAAACTGGACAGACCGGTGAGACGAAAGGAAGGCTCTTTCTCGCTGATTCAAACTTCAAAGCAGTAAAAGTCTGTTAATAAAACACCAGCTCCTCACCCAGAGCTCACCTCTCGACTATCTGCCTCTGGCCTCTCCCCTGCCTGTGGCTCTACCATACCTCTCTGTAAACTGCTTTTGTTCCCGGGTTAGTGTTGGCTTTGTGTGTTTCACACCTGGGCACCTTTGCCAATCATTTTCTAGGATTTAATTTGCTTTTCTTTGACAGCAAGTACTGTGATTATGACCCCAAAGCAACATTTTAAGATAAAGAAGCAGTGGTTGCTATCTGTTGTGCAATCCAGATTAAAGGTGAGGCATTATGGGAAATACATTTTTTCATAAACTGGTTAATTTTGAGAGCTTTTGGCAAGAATATTTGAAAAGCAGATTTGGACAACGGGTCAGGTTAAAGTGCTTTAGTAAAACATTCAAAGCATTAAGACACAGTGCAAAAGAAGCATATTATTAAATGCCATTAAAGCAGTCATTCAATAACCAAGAGAACATAAGTTAAGACAAGCTAAGATAGGATAAGAAAGGAAAACAAAATAAAGTTACAGTGCAGTGTCTGATATGAATAAGAATTCAATTTCATAAAAGAAAGCGGCAAACAGGAAACACTTCAGCCTTGATTTAAGTGAGGAAGCAGTACACCTTCACAGATAAATGGAACATAATAACTAAATGTTTTTTCCCGAAGTTCAGTTTTATTATGGGTTCAGCACAATACAAAAAAAACATAGTCTATATGTAATTAACTTTGAAAGTACGCACGGTGTACTTTGCAGCTGATATTAGGCAAACACAAAGGACATCAGTGGGGGTGCAGTATTTGTACTTGTTTGACAAAGGGGATGTGGTGTACAAAGATACATTATGTCAACACACCTCTGACCCACAAGCCAGAAATATGAAAACAATAACTGTGCAGAGTCACACGCGCACACTACAGCACAAAGTCAGCAGAGAGAAGTGATGCATTGTTCAGGTTCAACAGAGAAGTAGGAATGTGACGAACAAAGGTGAGACGGGGTGAGTCCGCTCTGAAATGTTACAACAAGCCTGGATTTCACCAGAAAAGTGAAATCTATTCACGACAAAGCAATGGGACCTCCCAGAAGTTTCTCACTTCGGAAGGTATCTCCTTTTCACACAACATGTCAAAATCCTGGTCATTTGAACAGTTCAGGTTTCACGCAGTGGTGGAAGAAGTACTTAGGTTTGTTACATAAGATAAAGTAGCATTACGTAACTGTAAACATACTCGGTTACAAGCAAATGTCCCGCATTCAAAACCTTAAGATCGGCATCACTTTAAGAGTAATAGTATTTGTTATGTGTAATAACTCATTTCCGATGAATAGAGCTGCTTTACATAATGCTACTGGATTTATTTTTAGCCTATAAATATATGTCAACGTTTATTTGGTAAGGAATTCATACTTTGTATTAGGTAATAATCTAAATCTAAAAAGTAACTCAAGCTGTCCAATAATTACAGTGGAGTAAAAAGCACAATATTGGTTTCCAAATTAAGTATAAAGTAGGCTAGCATAAACAGAGAATACTCAATTGAAGCACAAGTACCTACAATGTGTCCACAAGGGAGTAAATGTACTTTGTTACTATCTACTTCACATTTGCATACGTCCCTGTAACATCAGTGTCTGAGGGGAGGCCGTGCTCAGACATGTTATGGAGGCAGCTGTTTGAGCCACACAGCTGGAAAATCAAGTTGAGGGATGACATACAGTTATGTTCATTCTCCCAATTCCCAGGCTTACACTTGGCTTCTGTGAGCTGGTTTCACACAGATATTAGATAGAGATCAGTGGTGTTGTTGTTAGGCAATTCCTCCTTTAGATAAAGGAAGAGAGTCTCGTGAGAGCCCGTTTTCCATGGTAACAATGAGCGACACTTACTGAACAGTGTTTCCGTGGAAACAATCGGTGACACCTCCTAGAAAGCGTTTCCACAGCAACAATCTGTGGCACAGGTGCTGAGTGGAGGAACATCGTCCAGTGTTTTTCAGTTATACAAAGCCAAGCTAAACTGATGAGTTAATGCGAGTCCTGCCACATTAAGAAGCTAGATGTGTGCCTTCAGCTGACATCTTATTTTACTGGATGTTTTCTCTGTTTTTACCGTGTTTGCTGATGTTTTGTTCATGTCAAATGTCCAACAGTTGATTTTGTTTCTGATAATAGGCCCTCTTTATCATTAGTGATGTCAGTTAGGTCAAAAATATGGAATATATTTTTAGCCTCAGTTGTTGTGCTTCCTTACTTGTTTCTATTTGCTTGTTTTTGTAGCAGAATTGTGTTATTTTTGACACATTACGTGGTCCTTTTGATGACATCGTAGAGGCTTTTCACACCTATATCTGAGTGTCTTACGATTAGATCTAGCTATAGTCAAAGCGACCCCTGGAGTTAGATTAAGTTAAAATAATAAGAGACCACAGGACAAGAAAAAAAGAAAGAATTCAAACAGTCGTAACAGTATCAGGACATTTTATTTAATTATATGTATATAATTCAGTTTTTGTTAATCGTTTAATTCATAATACCCATAGAATATACATACTATAACCCTCGATAACTCATATCTCTTCGACAATCTACGTATATCTTCTTTTAAAATAATTCCTTATAAGATCTTGGAGGGGAAATCAAAGGTTTCAGAAAGATTGAAAACACTGCCAATAATAATCACGCCCATAAGAGAATTAAAGAAAAAAGAAAATACAAATAAAAACATCCTAATTATTAAAAAAACAAAAACAACTTTAACTCCCTTTTATGTATAAAAATAAAAGAAAGAAAATACAACAATTCACCAATATAACAACAATAGCAATAATAAGAACAGCCATTTAAAAACAACAATATCAGGAAACAGGCCTTCAGACTCGCCGATGCTGCGTGAATGTATATGGTGCGTTTAAGTGCAACTTTTCACAAACACACAGATGCACTCCTCAGAAAGAGAGAGGAAGTGTGTGTGTGAGTGTGTGTGTCCCGAGGATTGTAAAAACATGGTCCTCTTTGTTTTCCTTCCCAGTGAGATGTTTGGTCTGGTGGCAGGTCGGTTGGAGATTAAAAAAGGAAAAGAAAAAAGAAGCAAAGCAGGGCCTGGTTGACTGGTGACCAAATATACATATGACACGCATAGAAAATCTCAGATGTAAAAAGCGGAGGTAACTGCATGGAGAGGCTCCAAAACACACACACACACACACACACACACACACACACACACACACACACACACACACACAGACACACACACACTCTTTCAAACACAGGCGCGCACACACACACACACACACACACACACACACACACAC
>NW_011337689.1:204071-204482 GCF_000735185.1 Notothenia coriiceps
TACATATGACACGCATAGAAAATCTCAGATGTAAAAAGCGGAGGTAACTGCATGGAGAGGCTCCAAAACACACACACACACACACACACACAGGATAGAAAGAGTCTTGGCTTTATGTTACTCATGAGCAGATACACAAACACCTGTACACAGACATAAATTACTGCAGACGGTCCATGAGCTTTAACACACACAAACACACACACGCACACAGCAGGCGAAACTTAAAGCTGAACAAGGAGACAAAAAACATCCGGGGAGGACAAAGCGAGCGTGGCTGGAAAGACAAAGTGCAGGCGTGCTGATTGAGTTATGCGAGTTTCCTGCATGTATGATCCAGGGGCGATGACTTGGTGGCAGCAAAGTCAGTGATAAACCACCAAGTACCACGGTGGAGAAGCAGACAGACAG
>NW_011337689.1:204575-234262 GCF_000735185.1 Notothenia coriiceps
AAAAAAAAAGAAAAAGGGATACAAATCACCACATGCACCAGGAAGCCTCACACCGATCCCAAAGTGCTGGCTATGGCGTCTGAGAAAAAAGAAAAACAGCCCAAAAAAAGGAAAAAATCAATGATTTTTGCTGCAAAGAGCGAGGCCGGCGAGCATCACAGACCCGCCCCGAGAAATACAGAATACAAGACGATCCAGTGCATGTGTTGGTCCATTTTGTTTTAGGGGAGGAAAGGAAGGGGGGGGGGCTTCTCTACTGGTCCCAGTGCAACAGGCAGAAAATTAGTGCAGACCGAGCTGGTGATGGCTTCACCAAGCAGCCATTAAGTACAGTCACATCCAGAACAAAGAGAGGAGGGAGCAGCCGCTGACAGGAACCATAACCACAGACAGAATACACAAGCAAAGAAGCCATCTGAGAAACGACGCAGCGTTAAAAATCACCCACATTGAAGAAGAACAGGAAGCAGGAAAACACACACACACACACACGCAAGCGAAAAGGGGAGCGAGCGTAAAACAAAATGGGCAGAGAGGGTTTTTTATACCGTACAACCACGAAGGGATGACGGCTGTAGACGCTCTGACAATCCTGGGTTTGATTGTTGTTAGTGATGTCAGGTCGTATTGGAACCGTGGGAATCTTTACCATACATCCTTAATGGCTTCAACGCGGCATTTGTCAACATGTAGTTTTTTTTTTGTTTTTTTTTTTTTTTTTTAGGAGTCTCGTTCTTGTAAAAGTTCTCATCCGATGAGCACTAACTGCAGCGACAGACTCCAGAAACACAGGCCATTTACATTCAACTCACTGATCAACTCACAATCAATGAGCCATAATCTGAAAATGCTCGTTGGAAAGCGCACTTCTCTCGACCGTTTACATGGATTTGTTTATACTCGGGCCTTCGCTGTCAGTTAGACTGTGACGGGATGGACTCCATACAGCACAGTGGGATGGAAAGGCTGATGTCTGTCAACCAGGCCCCATTTTCCAGAATACTGTACAGGAGATCAGAACGGCTTCACTGATGTTATAATAAGTAGTTAACCACTCTAAACTAAAATGAAATGCAATATGTAATACTGATCAGATATTTGATGGTTATTGTATTTGATGAAGGGAAAATGTACTATAACAGTGTCTGACATCAGTGTTCTGGTAGTATTTCTGCCATTTTGGAAGGAACGTCTTCCACTATAAAACTTACAGTCACTTAAGTCAGGTAGTTCATGATCATTAGGGGAACAAAAGTTTTTGGTAAGAGTACCATGACTTTCTGGAAAATGGGGCATAGGTACTACTGTTATCTGAATGAATAAGCGATTATATTTTATACTGTTTGATTTCTATGTATTCCAATCATGTGGCGTCTCCTGAATAGAACCATCTGAAGGGAGAGTTGAGTAATATATCAGAAAATGTGTTTATTCAAAACTACGATAGGCAACCCTTAGTTGCTCCTCGGCCAAGTTTCCTGCATATCTCTGCCACTTTGGTTAATTTAAGGAATGCATGCATTCATATGAACATCATACAGTTGTTGTTTTTTTAAGAAAAGAAAAGAAAAGCGACGACAAATAAATCTATATAAACCTGCCAACATGCCAGAAATAACATTGAATGTTTGTCTCAAAAATCAAGTGTTGAAAAAAAGAAGACTTGCAAATATAAACCCCAAAACATACAGATACGACTGATCCGAAAACACTCAAAAACAACGATGTACACACAAAATCTGCCACAAGCACACTTAAAAAAAGAAAAGAAAATAAGCTTTTTATATTTTTGTATATATACACAAACACCCGATTAGCATCCCCGTTCCTTTAGCCCTCGATTTTTTCCAGCTTGTAATTTACATGGAGCAAGACAAGAGAGTTATGGAGTCGGTTAATACAGTAGTTTATATGAGGGGGAGCGACAGATCAGCATCAGGGAGCAAGAGAGAGGGGGGGGTGGGGGGGTTACTGATGATGGGAGGGGATGAGGAGGGACGTTTGGGGTTGTGTTGCCATATTAAAATACGTCCAACGGGAAAATAAATGTGAGGTGAGAGGAGGAAGAGTCCAACATGGACAAAACTGAAACAGTATGAGTACACAGACCCTACCACCCCCAACCACAGAAATCAAAAGTTAAACTTAGCTCTCTTGCAGTAGAAATGGAAAGATAAGCAGTTAAAATGTTCATTTCTCGTTTTCTCTTTTTTTTTGTTGGTTTCTTGAAGATGCATTTTTTCTTTTTGTTTTAGCATGTCGTTTGGAGTCTTCTTGTTCCAAGCCTCTGCGTGGCTTTGTCACTCTTTAGGGCTACGGAAAAGAGAAAGAAAGAAGTGCACTTAGGCTCGATCACCGTTTCTAAACCTGCAGAAATCTACAGACAAATGTGTTTCTGTATCTGTCCAAGTGTCATGAGGGCTAGTTAGTGTCCTGAATTCACCTTTGCTTTAAAGGTCCTCTATTATACTCTTGTTCAACAGTATACTATAGGGCTCAGATATATATACAAGACATGTCTCTGAAGTGTTTGGCTGAAATACCAAACAGATCATTGCAGCATGCCATAAACCCCTTCGTTTTCAGCTGTGTTTCAAAAGTGCTGATTCTCTGTCTGTAGCTTTAATCAAATCAAATTACACTTCTTTACATACATTTAAGTTAAAATAACTGAGAGACCAGAGTTCCCGTTAGCCGGTAATTACCGGACTATGACCGGTAAAATATGCTGAAGACCGGCAAATTTAAATCTCTCCGGTCAAAATAATTTCCCCTTAACAAAATACTGCATCAGTTGCGCCACTTATGTGACAGACAGAAGAGTATGTGACAGACAAGAAGATTCAATTCTAATGTCTAACACTTAATGTGGAGAAAGAGATGTCCTGTCTGGGTTGATTGTGCGTTGATCTGTTGGTAATGCCTCGGGGTTCCGGTGGGCATGTAAATAAATGCATAATGCAGAGCTATACTTTGCGGCCTCACCCGGTTGCATAGCGACGCTTATTGTTTAGGTGTCTTTTAATAAGCAGGTAGTCATATCATTAGCTAGAACTAGCTGGATCTGATCGATATGGACATAAACGCGAGTGAAGTTTAATCTGACGGGAGAGAGAGATCAACTGCTGCTGACGAGTCGACACGCAGCTCTGCATGATCACATGCAGCGGTGAGCGGACAAAACACACACTTCAGGTTAGAATATCACACGTAGCTATTTTAATTACCTCTCAAACTACCTAAACTAGTTATATGTTTAGTTTTACTGTCGGGTCACTCATTACTGGATCCGCGAGCTGCATGATACTGACAGGCTGTCAGGAGAGGGAGAGAGCGCTCCGTTTATTATTCCTGTGTTATTGTAAGTTACTGTNTTGTGAACAGAAATAGAGCTCTCAAAGAAAACACAGGAATGATCAGAGAGTGCAACATCACTCACCTCAACCTCAGAGATATTCAGACCCTTTGAGATAATTAAGTCCAGAGTGTGCCCCTTATTGTGCTTGGGCTCCGTCACATGCTGATTTAGTCCATAGTTATCAAGAACACAAAACAGTTCTTTCCTGACTCATAAAACTAAAGTTGGGAGGGGTTGATTCGATAAGAACAGCTGCACTTTTATTTTTATTCAATCCAAGTTTCCGTTAAAAACATAAAATCGAGATTGTGCTCAGTGATAAAATCATTGATTAAAAATGTTTTTCCTGCCAAAGACCTGATATTTAATAAAGCTAGTTTAAGTTTGTTAAATACACTATCAGTAAGATTTTTGTGACAAGCTGTGGCTGATATGGAATCACTGCTAAATTTGATAAACTCACACAAACGAGCACTTCCTGTTTCTAAGCTGATTCACTGCTCTTAATCTATTACCTATCAACACAGATATCGGCAAAGCTACTGGCAGGCAGGGCTCCGGCATGTCCTGGAAAGAGTTGAGAGTGCCATACACCCTTGAGCCTGGACCCAGCACATATCAGTTAGAGTTTGTTGCGTTTTGTACACACACATCCTTATCAGGCTTCGGAGACCGCAGATGCTTTCTTGAAGGGGGGAGGTGGTTGACATAGGCACGGTGATGAAGACGGGGGAGATGGTACGCGTCTCTGCTTCAGTGATTTTGGTGGGCGTTGTTGAAGGGCGGGGCTAAAGGACATGCTGCCAGGGGGGGGAGGTGGTTGATGTCGGCACAGTGATGAAAAATGGGGGAGATGGTGCGCGTCTCTGCTTCGGTGATTTTGATGGGCGTCGTTGAGGGGCGGGGGTAAAGGACATGCTGCCAACCCTGCGTCAGAGTTCCCGTTAGCCGGTAATTACCGGACTATGACCGGTAAAATATGCTGAAGACCGGCAATTCTACATCTCTCCGGTCAAAGTGTCCGGTCAAAATAATTTCCCCTTAGCGCAATACCGCATCAGTTGCGCCACGAGTGAAGTCTAATCTGACGAGAGAGAGAGAGATCAGCTGCTGCTGACGAGTCGACACGCAGCTCTGCATAATCACATGCAGCTGTGAGCGGAACAAAACACACACTTCAGGTTAGAATATCACACGTAGATATTTTAATGACCTCTCAAACTACCGTAACTAGTTATAGATATGTTTAGTTTTAGAGTCGGGTCACTCATTACTGATCCGCGAGCTGCATGATACTGACGGGCTGTCAGGAGAGGGAGAGAGGGCTCCGTTTATTATTCCCGTGTTATTGTAAATTACTGTACACTTTTGAATAGTTAATCTACTATAATTAGTTTGTTTAATATCGAATCATATCAATTTGTTTTAAAGCTCAATAAATAACAAAGAAGACCTGTGACCGGCACTTTTCAAATTTTGTCCGGAAGATTTAAACTTTAACGGACATGTTGACCGGCGAAAAAATATTCTAACGGGAACTCTGTGAGAGACATGTTGGGAACAGTGGAGCTTTGGGTGTGTGTGAAGGAATTGATGAATGGCATTCGCTCCACTGACACCTAGTGGTCCCAAATCACAATAAAGTTTTGTCACAGCTTTAAACAAAACAGAATCAGACATGGAAAATCAAGAAAATGGCCAAACGGACATAATATAGCCTCTGGATATTCAAATAAACCGAAAAATATATTTCAAGTTTTCACTTTGCGACCTATTGCAGAAAGTTGTGTTGCTGTGACGGTGTGTGTGTGTTTTGTTGTGAGATCAGCGGGTGTTTCCACGTACCCATGTGTCTCATGTTCCCTGGTAGGTTGCCTGGAATTGAGCGGTTTCCTCGTAGATCAGTTCCTTCAGCTTCTCCTTGGGCAGATCATCCAGCTCCATGGAGAAGGTGAAGGGCTCCTCCGCCACCGGCTACACACACACACAAAGACACACACATTGTTAAAACCTTCAACTTAAGGAGAGCCATTTCTTCACAATCAAGAGTTCAAAATAAAGTCTTGGTGGGTCAATTTAGGAATTGAGCAACATGCTGACACTGTTTGAGCCTTACAAAGAACCATTTCTATTTAAAATCTTCAATCATCTTGGCTGTGTTTATACAGCATTGATTTTGGAAAGGGTGTGATTTTTTATTTCCTTTGAGGTTCAACTTCAGTTCCTACAAAAAGTAAAAACAGGATAGAGGAATACAGACTTTCAGAAATGTCTAAAATGTTTCTATTTAAACCCTTTTTTTTATTCCACCGCCATATCTGCATAAAATCATGCATTTTATTATATCAGGCGTTCAATTCAGAGTCCTAGCTTCAACATTTATTTTTACTTTATTCCACCATACTGGAGCATTTTCTCATGTTTGCACTTTGTGGCTAAGAGCTGCTATTTTCCAGGTTTATTGCTCTATTTTGTGTAAATTAATATATCGTTTTATGGCCACTTTAAAACTCTGCTAAGGACATCAGAGCAACTCCTAAAAGTGAAGTCGGGCTTTATGACTAAGGCTGCAAGTGGGGAAAGTAGAGAGGCTTTGTGCAGCCCACACTGTGGTGTAAAATAAAAACATTAAACACTTTAGAAAGTCCAATTCAATGGAAGCTGTCACTGAAAAGCAGCCACGCTGGAAAAACCAGTGAAGATCTGATTTCTACAGTAGAGTTCTAGGAACCAGCCGTGCTGACGTACACGGGGATGCGATTACATTCTTTAACCTCTCTATGGCTGAACCATGGAGCGAATTTGATACTAATTGCATTCCCAACACAGCTAAGAGGCTTCCCAGCACAAAGCACAAAAAGGCTCACAAAACAAATCTTGGCTGATTTTCGAAAACAATGACTAACAGGTTTGAATGAATGAGCCCGTCTGCCTCCAAGATCTGTGCAAAGCCTCCTTTCTCTGTAGACAGTTTCTCTATTGATCGAATAAAATGCCTTGTCCTTACAACTTGTCTTTCAGATTCTACTGGCATGGTGTGTCAAGTGATTCTGCTGCGTACCTCATCTGTGGGGTCGTAGTACTGCTCCAAGTAGGGATGAGCCAGAGCCTCCTCCACGCTGATGCGCTTCACGGGGTTAAAGGTCAGCATGCGGCCCAGCAGGTCCAGAGCTGCGTTAACATTCATCAAGAGCTTCAGTTAGTAAATGAGGTTTCTTTATTTTCCTACAGTGCTATTAATCTTGTTTCTGGACTGACACTTAAACAACTTAAAGATATGAAAGAGAAAAAACATTACAAATATTTTCTTAATGATTTACTTGTTTTTCATTCACTGTAAAGCTGGATATTTCATAGAAAATACACATTTTAATATAGAAGTTAAGTAAGAGGTACATGCATTATAACTTGTGCTGTGTTAGAGGCAAATACCCATAATAGGTTGTATTAACTTTAATATATAATAATGTTAGAAGGATTTCGCACTGCAGTATATATAAATTACCCTTTTCCTCATCCTTTTCTTGGAAGGTGTACATTTTAGGGCTGCTCGATTATGGCAAAAATCATAATCTCTATTTGGGTCGATAATTGATATCACGATTATTAAAAAACGATTATCCATTTACTCTGAAAAAATCCATTTATTTAAAAAAAAAAAAATGTGAACAGTATGTTTTTAACAGTTGATTTCCCTGAACTTTAAGTATAATTCAACTGAAAAACCAATACAAAATAAATTAAAATAAAATAAATAATTGCGTTGTTTTCGCAATCGTGCAACCAAAATCATAATTGCGATTAAAATACCGTAATTTTCGGCTATAAGGCGCATCGAATTCCACAGCAGCGGCATACCCACTCTCGGTTCCAGCTTTAGGTTTTGCCGCGCTACCTGTCTCACTCTTTTCCGGCCTCCAGCTTTTCCTGCTGGAACCCGCCGCTTAAAGGTGGGGGTCCGCGGACCGGCCATAGAGCCCATAGAGTTAAAGGTGTTGGCCGTTAGCTGTAAAAATCCATAGATTAGCCGCACCGTTATATAAGCCGCAGCGTCGAAAAATAGGGAAAAAGGCGCGGCTTATAGTCCGAAAATTACGGTACAATTAATTGAGCAGCCCTAATATAAATTACCCCTTTCCTCATCCTTTTCTTGGTAGGTGTACATTTTACAATCACATGAAGAGGCATGTAATAGATCAAATAACAGACACCACTCACATTAAAAGCCTGTTATATATATCATTCGATATATGGGATGTAGAATGGGACTTTTCTTTTGTGCCACATAAAAGCAGACAAAAACACCTTGAACAGAAAGCCTATTGAATGCCCACTAATAGAAAAAGCCTATTTGCTCCATTTGCCCCACTGATCCCTCCAAACAGTTAGTCTCTAGGGTTTTATTTCATTTGATTAAATGAGTCTTTTTTTTCTTGCCCTACATTCTGGGTTAACAAATGGTGGTGCGTTACCTTTGGAGTCGGCCTTGTAGAGAGTCTCCCAGGGGATTCTGGGTTTTGGAGGCAGGGACTGCAGGTAGTTCCTGGCCTTCATGTTGATGATGCAGTTCAGATCATCTTGAGTGGGGGATCCAAGGACGCCTGCAGAGTGTGGTGGTCGGGGGAGGGGGGAGACGGATTTTAATATGGCAACACAACCCCATTTATGTTCTTACACTTGAAGCTTCTACTGAGGTTTCCGAATGAAGCTTTGAATCTATATTTTATTACATTATCTTTCTTTTATATTAGATTCATCTGAACAAATGAGTTTTTATTAAAAACATTTTTATGAATATAACTCGTCAGTGCATGTTGCTTTGTATCTGGCAAGCAAGATAGCAAGCCATTGTTTGAACACAGCGAACATTTTGGTTTCTGAAGGCTGCACCCCAACACATATTCAAAAATATTTAGTTCGATGAAAAACATTTCAATTTTTTAAGTGATTTTATGGCAATGTTTGGATCATACGAGTCGGAAACAAACACCCAGACATAACTAAATATAATTCTACAAATAATATAATGTTATTAGTTAATTAGTACGAGGAATACAAAGTATAATACCAATAATATTAGATTAGATCTTTGCAAAAATACTGGCTTAAAACAGAATAAATATTGGCGTCGTTTTAGGATTTCGATGTCAACATTATGATAGAATGAAACTATTTGGTACAGCGAGTCTTTAGCAGCAATGACACACACTCACCCAGTATATGGTTGAGCTGGTCCAGGTAGTGTTTCCCGGGGAAGATGGGCCTGTTGGACAACATCTCAGCCAGGATGCAGCCCACTGACCAGATGTCAATGGACTTGGAGTAGCCCTGAGACACAAACACACAAACGGTGAGAACAACTCACCAAACGAGCAACCCAGTCCAACACAGATGCAGTAACTCTCACACAAACCTACCTTTGAGTTGAGCATGATTTCTGGAGCCCTGTACCAACGCGTGGCCACGTACTCGGTCAGGAAACCTGTGTGGTCGTGCTCCGGGTCGGCTATCCTCGCCAGGCCAAAGTCACAGATCTGAGGATAACAAGAAGGGTCAGAGGTCAACAACTTCATTTACTCGAGATGTGACCAACATTCAAGACTTGCAGAAACATGAAAAAGGCTGTACGTGTTTTTATTTCTAATAAATTGGCCCCAAATAAAATTGCAGGAAACGTGAGGCCAGGCACCATAACAGTACATACATGCTGTACACAATGCACAGTGGAGTAATATACATTTTGTAATTCTCCTATATGTTTACCTTTCTATAGCTGTATTCATAAAAAAGTATTTTTTTTTTATTATTAGGTTTTCATGTGCTGCTTCTATTCTGCACTTCGTCTACATGATCAACTGATCCAGGGCTTTGTGGTTAGTTGCCGATAGTTACACACGTACCCTGAAGCTATACAACACTGATAGCATCTCGTTTTAGGCTTCAAAAACACAACCACTGCAGAAACAACATTAGGAAACACTTAATATGACGTTTTTGGAGGATGTTATCAGTCCTTAGGGCTTTTAGTAACTTTTATGTACGATACATTCTGATTAGCATTTTTACTTAATTTCCCAGAAGGCACTTTAGTGTACTTTGAAGTTGTGCAATAGCAGGTTGCCAGCGCCATGTCTCTCACTCATTAAACAGGCTCCAGCTGTATTAAGTCAAATGAAATGCATTATATGGACAATAAATGGCATGCATTTAGATTGTTTTAGATACTCATTAATACCCTTCAGAAGAATTTTACATGTGGCTTCTTAACTGCAAAGATAAGAAACACAAAGACTTAAGCTCAAAGGGGAATCAGAAGAGCATACTGTGTGCCCTAAGGGGAATATCTTTACAGTGTTGCAATCCAAGTGCAGTAATTTAATATTTAGTAGGTGAAGGGCCATGGCAAGCAAGGAAGGGCTCGGGTCAATCCAGCACCCATATCCAACATTCCTGAGATTCCCTTTCAATCTTGTTGAGCCCTGCAACTTGCGCCTGGTACCAATGTTTACATAAACACAATGAAGCTTGTGTAAATCATTTCAGCCGACTGAAAACAAGACAAATGCACCGTGTGAGTGTGAAAATATCCTCTTTAGAGCTTTTGTCTCAAAATATGAAGTATAATGTAGCAGTTACCACATGCTAACTTTAGAAGGGGGATTTTTAACACCTATACTAAATATACAACATGCAAATGGAGAATTTCCACTTGTTGGACCATGACCTGCACCATATGAGGACTACGGTTCTACTGAAATAATGCTAGTTGCTAGTTGATTTAAACATTTTGTTAACCGAGTGGTCATTGGAGTTATGATCAAATGCAACAATACAAACTGATTCAAACAATCCACGAGTGCAATTTCGCAGTCTTTAGTTGTGTGTCTATCACATGGGAACTCTTTTGTAGTCATTCTGAAGAGGCCATTGGAGGAAGTGCAGTTCTTATCTCTTAGCTTTGAGTTTTATCACTTGTGTACATAAACAAAAAAAAGATATTTGTGCGTGTGCGTACCTTGAGGTCGCAGGTGGTGTTGATGAGCAGGTTGGAGGGCTTGAGGTCACGGTGCAGCACGTTGGCAGAGTGGATGTACTTGAGGCCTCGCAGGATCTGGTAGAGGAAATAGCAGACGTGGTCGTTGCTCAGCCTCTGAGTCTTCAGCAGCTTGTACAGGTCCGTCTCCATCAGAGTCTGAACGATGTAGCTGGGAGGCGCCGTCAAGGAGCACATCAACAACCCACAGAGTTAAAGGACACCGCGAGAGACATAAAGACTGCTCTGAGAGGGATTTAAGGGCCCTTAATTATTTAGCAACATGTATAAAATCAAACCAAGATTTGCTGACACATACTTATATTTCCCTGTTAAAACAAACAGTAGGTTGGACTTTCAGCTTATGTAATGTTTTCTAGACTTATATATATCTTACATGTAGTCAGGTTGGCCTAATAGGGGCAATTTTTGTGGTGCAATTTGTTTATTTTCTTGTCCAGATATTTACTCTGGCATCACTATCAATCCAAATATATCCATTCCTTGGTTTATGACCAAATCCTAAGAAAACAGACATCAGTAAGTAGCCTTTTTATATTTTTAACCGTAGAACATGTTTGTTTTTTGCATCAACTGTGGTTCCAACCATTCTCATTGTACGCACTGCAATTTAAATATTATTAATACTAACACCAATTCCCTTTAAACAATTGTATTATCATTTATTGAAAAATGTAGCTTGTCCAGCCAGTTTGGTCTTTCTCCTGTTAAAGGTTCCACTAAACTTCCATTTTGGAGCTCTACCCTAAACTGGAGCAATGGTAATCAGATAAATAACTTTTTGTTTGGCAATGTAGCAGCCACATTTCTTTTCTAATTCTCCTGCGCACTTCAAATATACAAAGCAAAACTGTTGCAATATAATTACTCTTCAAATGGTCACTGTACACTCTCGTTTTACAGGTTCTTGAATGCATCATGACTAGATATTACATTTAATACAAAGTTATAGGTACACTTCTGCATGAAGGACTAAAACTGATAATACAAATTGGTTGAGTTGGGTATATTTACATTATCAAAAATATTGCCAACAATTTTCCGACTTAAAGTAGTGAATTTTAATGAATGAAACGATCCGTCGCATGCCGATGGAGATCCTTTAAGCAAGTTTCAGCCTTGTCGTTTGACATTGACTTTTTGTCAGATTTTGATATACTTCTAAACTATAGCTAAAAAAGATGAAGCATTTAAGTCATTGATTTGTGGATCTTAAGTAATCAGAGAAGGAGTAAAAAAGCTGATCTGAGCTTAGCAGTGAGCCCGTTCCTGTGTTCACCGAGAAAACAATTCACAATTGTAAAAATGGTTTGTTTTGGAGAGGAGGCAACCAATAGAGATCATTCAGTTCTCGGTAACAACACTAATAATCCTAACCTGGGGAAGCTGGCTACAATAGTGGTTAAGGAGACAACTCCCATGATCCCACGCTATTTCACGATGCCACAATACTCTGTCTTTTGTTATTTTCACTTAATTGAGGGACCTCTTGTGTCAACTGTCAAAGGCTAATGATGGAACACAATTTTATTTATTTATTTTAAACTAGTTCAATCCTATATAGAAGTTTGATTTGATTTAAGCTTGGACAATAAGTGAGAAATGCATGAGCAGAGCCTTTTTCCTGGAAAGCATGAAAGGATACACATCCCTCATGTTGTCGAGTACCCGTGCCCTGAGAATGTCGTTGATGCCGATGATATTCTCATGGTGGAAACGCAGCAGGATCTTGATTTCCCTCAGTGTACGCTGGCAGTACGTCTGGTGCTCAAACGGGCTGATCTTCTTGATGGCTACGCGCGAGCTTGTCACGCTGTCCATAGCAGAGCTGGAGGGTGGATGTGGAAAGAGGCACACAACAAGTCTCATGTTACACACTGTACACTCCACAATGACGTTATCAGAAACTGGGCTAATGCCGAGCTCCAAAAGGGCGTTGCAGACGGTCTCCATTGCCAAGATGACACGTCTTTTTGATATGAAATGAAGTGCTGTAGGTGTATTTCTGAGTGTAGGAGCAGTGTCAGTGTGGTGTAGGTGTGGAGTAGATGGAGGCTGAGAACAGCTGTGAGTGATGCATTTCTGGGACTCTTGAATTCACTTTGTGGGGGAAAAAAACCTCCAAGCTAGGTTTTAAACACTCAACAGGAACAACAGTTACATCACATCTTCTCTATTGGTTAAAGTGTCTTTTCTTATTGCACAACACACACTGCATAAACTGAGCAAGTTCACACACACTACTAAAGGCTAAAATAATGTTGTAAAAATCAAGAGGGAATTTATATACACATGGTAATGTGTAACAAAATATATGGACATGTTGTTTATGATAAGCTATAGTTAGTTTGTGTTCACTGTAACAACTAGTGGGTGATGATGACAATGTTTACAAATACTGCATCAGTGGAACCACATGCCCAGGATGACAGTAAGAAAATAACACTGGTGAAAATGACAGTGATCTACACGGGGTGTGTTGTTGGCCTGGCTCTCACTCGAACATCCTCTCTCCACTGACACGCATTGCTGTCACATCTGATCCTGTTCACAGATCAGCCTCGACTGCGATGACTTGGCACCAATGTCAAGTGCAACAAGGGTTGCTTAACATGTCCACACAAGGCTATAGATCACCTACAACGATAAACACGAGGCCTCGCTACAATTGACAAATCCCACTCGCATCCTCTGCAGCAGATTTACTGCAAGCTTCAGGTTTCAGATTAATGTGGCTGTTCTGGATGGATGAGATGACAATAGCGATAACTATGTCAAACGTGCGTGCAAATGCAGTCTGCAAAACATTTCTCAGCGCAAACCAAACTACGTCCTGCGCAATCACTCCCAATCTTGTTTCCTGTAAAGCTCATAGCCACGCCTGTAGCTAGTCAGCTAACTTGCTAACCATAACATCAGATTCAACAATGTCTGAATGTCGGGCAGCAGCATCGCACACAAACATCGACGCTGCACAGTGACTGGGTGCCGCTTGTTGAATGTAGACGCTGGGGTTAGCTGGCTAACAGTATGTGCTAACAAACAGCTTAGGTTAGCTAGCACTTTTTTTTATTAAGACTGTACGGTGGCCCAACGGAAAAGACAACTCACCAGACCATCCCGTAAGCCCCCTCCCCGATGTAAGACAGGTTCGTGTAGCGGGGGCCCACATCGAATAGCTGGCCCTTCACGGACTCGGACGGGGCCTTGATTCCCACAACAGGAGCCGCTGCTCCGTCCTGCGCCACCGAGCCAGCCGCCCCGGCAGCGCTGTTGGAGCCTGCGGCCGCTGGGGCCGCTGCGGTGCTGCCTGAATCCGCCATTCTTCCTCTCCAAACCTATCCGGCTCTGTCACTGTGCTTCACCGAGGCTCTGCTGCTGCTCTGCGCGGTGTTAACGTTTGTCCGGGGCCTTTAAACGGGAGGATTGTTTGATTGACGGAGCAAAGCGACTCGATCAGGGCCCTCTCTACTACCGGAGTGTAAATGGATTTCGTGCGCGAGCCCGGATTTGGTTTTAGCACCGTGCGTAAAATGCTCGTGCCAAACTACGGTAATACAGGTGCGTTAGATATGGTTGCGAGGTTGACTTGTGTGGGCGGAGTCGCGTTTATTAGCTTGAGGCTCCGCCCGTGTAGCTCCTTTGTGGCAGTGAAACAAGCGCAGTCTGCAAAATAAACATGCAGCAGCAGCCACGAGTGGGCGTGCCGAAATATGTTGCATGCTGCCTGTTGTGACAAGAATAAAACACTTTATGATCGAATGTTTATTGTATCGGTTCTTTTGTGTCAATCCACCTTCATAGACCATCCATTAAGAGTATCTAACAATCTTTTTTGTTTGCATTTTCAAGGAATTCCCTGCATATCACAGGATACGATTGTTATAGTTGCCTGTACATGAACATATATTTATTTTATTGCCTTTCGTTCAAGACATATTCATTACAATATATAAGAAAATATGGTGTTATCATTGTAGATGTCTTCTTAATGGCTAGGTTTGTATATTATCTTTTCCAAATGATTGAGATTCCCGAATCATAAAACAAATATTTAAATATTTTGCATATTGTTATCTTAGTGCTTAGATTTGTCAAAAATTGGTGACCATTTCGATATTATTATCTTTCAACCTAATACACAAATTCACAAAGATATGCATTCGTTTTTTTATTAATTATTTACAAATCAGGTGCACATACATTTCAATCATCTATTTTATTTTTTACCCTTGTTTATTTGTTAGATAATAAATACTTGACACTTATCACCATGGAAACGAGTGCGACTGCCGTAGCCGCTCCTCTTTGCTGACGTCACCGCGTCGGGTGGTGCACTTCCTGGTTGGTTACTTGGTGCTTCATGCATGTTGTACTCTAGTTGATTTAAGAATATCGATTTATTTTCTTCGAGGAATGATACATTCCCTCCGGCGACGTGACTGGATCGGTCGGATTCGTCTAGCACTCACTCTGTTCGGACTCCCGTACACCGTCTGCACCCCCGGAGCTAGGTACAGTAACGTTAGTTGTAAAGACTCAACTAGAAGCTGCGAGAATTTGACATTACAGGACAGTTTTAGAATTTTAGAGAGCACTGTTATCAAGAGTATGCTGCACTACCTATTTATGTCCTTGCTCAATCCCAGGTCACATCATCGAAGTATGAACTATGCTTTATATAAACGTTGCTAACAAACAAGATGTATTTCCATTTCATATAACTTAAGTAAATGTTATGTCAAAAAATAAGGAACAAAATGTACAACTAAACCATCAATACTTAGGAAAAATGTGTTAATCAAACTATAAAAGTAGCTCTCATCCTAAAGATAATTATAATCTCAATTTAACTTTTACCTGGCTGAAAAGAAGATCTATATTATAGAATAGAATAGAATTGGGAGGGATGAAACCCTCTGTAATGGTCACACATGCAGAGCACACAGCACACACAGTGAAATGTGTTCTCTGCTTTTAACCCATCCTAGTGCCAGGAGTCTAGTACTAGGAGCAGTGGGCAGCTATTGTACAGTGCCCGGGGAGCAATGGGAGTGGGGGGGCGATGTCCGGTGCCTTGCTCAAGTGCACCACAGCAGGTCAGAAGGTGAACTGGGACCTCTCCAAGTAGAAGTCCACACTCCATATTTTAAGTCTGGTCGGGGACTTGAACCGGCAACCCTAAGGCTCACAGTCCAAGCCCCTACTGACTGCCGGATAACACCCTGTTGCCATGATAGGATTTAGCACTTAAGGGTTTCCATTGTTTGCCAGGAGCACAATAAGTGCATGTGTGTACTGGTATCAAGCTGCTTCAGGGAAGTCAAAGTGAGGTTATTGCTAAAAGGTTTTCTGTCTCATGTTTCATCCCCTGCAGGCCTGCCATCTCTTGCTCGTATTCTCACAATTTCAGGACCAGTCAGACATTGGGACCAATAAGTACAAGTTTCTGTAACCTTTACACGACTGGTGTCCAGACAATGCCGTCTTCATCAGCGCCCCACTTCAAGTCCAGATGCCCCCAGTATCCAGGGTCCAAAATCAACCGCTTCCTCGTGCCTGATGACAAGGTGGGCTGGAGTCAGAACTGGCCGCAGTATAAACCCCTCAGCTACACCGACCCTTTAGTGGAAAAGAAGCCAGTATGGGCCGATCCTGAGATTGGGTGAGCAATACATTTCAATTAATGTTACATAAATTGGCTGTTTTGAGGCATTCTGACTGTAAACATGCTGTTTGTTTTCAAAGATCAGCTGGAGTTATTCATGCCTGTTTTTATGACATTTCCTTGTTTCTGCAGCTCTTTCTCTCCTAAGTTCAACACTGTGGACGGTGCTGTGGACAGGACAAGCTTCGAGGGCAGCTACAAAATGGAAAAGCAAAAGCCACTGTAAGTTATACCAAGAGAAATAGTTTTGTTGGATTGGTTTAGCTTGAAAACAGGTACTTCAAAGTCACATAGGCATATGGTGCTTTCCAGGCCTTGAAGGATAGAGAGTAGAATCTAAAAGAAAGTCACAGTAAAATAATTAGTTGTGAATCAGAATCAGAATACCTTTATTAGTCCCACGGAGGGGACATTTACATTGTTACAGCAGAAAAAAGCCAAAGACAGCTTAATGTTACTAAGTTTATTTGTCATATCATTTATATCTAAGGCTAATATGTTTGCAAGGACTCAGACTGCAAGGAATCTGGGTGTGACCCTAGATAACAACCTGTCCTTCACCGCAAACATCGCTGCTACAACCCGCTGCTGCAGATACACTCTTTACAACATCACTCCTCCTGACCCAGAAAGCGACGCAGCTTCTGGTCCAGGCTCTCGTCATCTCACGCCTAGACTACTGCAACTCCCTCCTGGCTGGTCTACCTGCATGTGCCATCCGACCTCTGCAGCTCATCCAGAATGCAGCGGCTCGTCTGGTCTTCAACCTTCCTAAAATGTTCCCACACCACGCCGCGCCTCCGCTCCCTTCACTGACTTCCAGTAACTGCTAGAATCCACTTCAAGACACTGGTACTTGCGTACCATGCTGTGAATGGATCTGGCCCTTCCTACATCCAGGACATGGTTAAACCGTACACCCCAGCACGTGCACTACGCTCTGCATCAGCCAAACAGCTCGCTGCACCCGCACTGCGAGGGGGACCCAAGTTCCCATCAGCAAAAACACGTGGGTTTGCTATCCTGGCTCCAAAATGGTGGAATGAGCTCCCCATTGACATCAGGACAGCAGAAAGCTTACACATCTTCCGACGCAGACTAAAAACTCATCTCTTTCAACTCCACTTCGAGCAATACAATGACTAACAGAGCACTTATCTTATCTAAAGCCAGTTGAGTAGCACTTGAAATGTTTTGGCTCTATGAAACCTGATGTACTTATATGATTCTGTTTTCTTCAAGTTTATATCTTCTTGGTCGAACGCACTTATTGTAAGTCGCTTTGGATAAAAGCTAAATGCAATGTAATGTCATGTAATGTAATGTAATGAAGGATAGCTGCACAGAGCCCTTTCACATTTCATTAGCCGTTTCATTAATTGTTAATGTCAAGACATCGATTAAGCTTTTATAGTAATGGACAGATGTATGGATGAGCTCGTTTTCTAAAAGTAATGTTTTTAATTGTACGGCCTACAACAATGCTGTGTGCTCTCGTTACTAAAGAGGTTTTTGTGTTTGTCAAATATTTTTATATTGGCTTATAAATGAATGATCTCATTTTATTCTTGTAGAAATCCCCGTGGACGCACAGGGGTGACAGGCAGAGGATTGCTGGGACGATGGGGACCCAATCATGCTGCAGATCCCATTGTCACAAGGTAACTTTGTCTTTTCTTTGCATATTGATATTACCCTGATACTTATAACACAGCTCAGTACTCAATTTAGTAACATAAATACCTCACTACCAACAGCCAAGCAATTTAAGGTTCTTCACAAACACGATATCACTAGAACCTTTCTGTCTTCTTATAAAAAAAGAGTTGCTCATTTCCCAGGAAACAAAGCCATTTCTTTCATATTTTAAGATTTAAAATCATCATTTTTTGTTTGTAAGATGGAAAGTAGATGCCAAAGGAGGAAAGACACTTCACTCAGTGTCAAAGCGGCCTGTCCTGCAGTTTGTGTCCATCAAGAGGAAAGACTGTGGGGAGTGGGCCGTTCCTGGGGTTAGTGGCTTTATATTTCTCCCTCTTCCAAAAAGTTAAAAGCCAAGACATTGATGGTGTTGAGTGGTTTAGGGGGTATACGTTGTCACTGTCTTGTGACTTGGCTTTGTATTTGTATGTTTTTTTTGTAGGGGATGGTAGACGCCGGGGAGCAGGTCTCTATCACGCTGCAGAGAGAGTTCTCAGAAGAAGCTTTGAACTCATTGGTCATCACACCATCAGAGAAAGCAAAAATCAGTGATCGCATCTCCAAACTCTTCAAATCACCAGGGTTTCAGGTCAGGAAAAGCCTCCCACTCTCTCTCTCTCTATTAGTTGTTTTCTGCCACCTTTTAGTCAACAGTTTATTTTTTGTCTACAGGTTTATAAAGGCTATGTAGATGATCCTAGAAACACTGACAACGCTTGGATGGAGACAGTTGCTGTTAACTTCCATGATGACTCAGGTATAAATATTACGAAACATTTTTTTTTTAAATTGCTATAATATTTTATTTAAAAATGCAAATGATGGATTATCTTAACTTCGACTACTAATTGCATACTTAACGTTCCCTAAGTTAAATACAGACATTGGATATAGCCAGGTTCTTGTTAACATAGGGAATTAGTATTACTCAATTTTTTTAAATACCCTTGGAGGTTATCTAGGAGAAATCTATTGACGCAAATAGACAAAGAGTAATAAAAAGACACTTAAATGTGGAATTTGAATGTTTTTGCCTTTAGTTTCTCGTCTTAATTATCTAAACGCTGTTCTTGAGATATTTTCTCTCTGGTGGCAACAAACAGGTTTTTTTTAGGGCCATGACATCTTTGTTGTTACCGTAGGCAACAGTGTCAGCGAGCTGCCGCTGCAAGCTGGTGATGACGCAGGAGAAGTCCAGTGGGTTGATGTTGACTCGTCCTTCCCGCTCTACGCAAGTCATTCCCATTTCCTGGAGCTGGTTGCCAAAGAGAGGAAAGCTCACTGGTAACCAAGGACGACGGACTCTACTCTGACACCACGATGAAGGAAACATGAAGAGCTGCTCTCTGTGTGCTGAGGATGCATGGCATCTAACATTATGCAAGTCTTACCTCACTAACTTAAACATAATAATCATATTTGTAAAAGCCAAAAACGTTATATGCATCTCTAGTTTGACATTCATATGTATGCCCACTAATGAATGATACATTGTGACTGCAGAATCTATTAAATGAATGAAACAAACAGGTTAAAGGGGCCCTATTATGCTATTTTTCAGGTTTCATATTTGTATTTTGTGCCTGCACTGTGACATGTTTACGTGCTTTAATGTTCAAAAAGCTCTTTATTTTTTTCATACTGCCTGTGCTGCAGCACCTCTTTTCACCCTCTGTCGGACACCAGAGCCCAGTCTGCTCTGATTGGTTAGCTTACCGGCTCTGTTGTGATTGGTCAACCACTTAGAGAGGTCCCTCCCCTTAGCCTATCACGTACAATGTGTGTTATAGTCTAATAAGAGAGAAAAGCTCAGCCCATGTTAGTTATGTTGTTTGACTTTTATTCCTGAAAAGAAGACAATTGAGTTTCATTTTTAAACATTCACGTAATTGTTTGGAAGAAGCTTTACATGAGACTGTAAAATGCAAGATGCTGCTGAGTGGCAAACCAGATTATTTCTACTGGCACTAATTATGCTGATGTGTTCAATGCTAGAAAGGATCACATTAGCCCAATGTGATCATGTAAGAACAAACACAAAGAGCTGCTGAACATAACACATACTACATTAATTTAAGTGTGATAAGGGAGGGCAATCAAATTGAAAAAGTGTACACTGACTTTGATCTTTAGACGTGAATGGAATATGAAAATGTGCTGGAGCAAGCCACTGAACTACACACCGGCTGAAGCTAGGAGACAAACATGTTTTAAGAAGTGATAACAGACGGTGGAAGCAAAGGCCTTTTCACACATAACAGCCTGCCTTTTCCAAAATGTTCACATCAGTACGTGTCATCTCACTGCTGGGCGTATTTTGTGAGGAGGCAGGGATGCAGAATTACGCAAGAAGAGGCTGTTAGCATTCATGATAAAAACACTAACACTGGGACCCTTCTGTCATCAAATAACAGCCAGCAACAGACAACCAAGTCTTTGCAGTAAAACATATTTGTCTTCCGACTAATTAACAGATTTGAGATCTGATATGTTATGTATGCTAAAAAAAAAAAACTAGTGAGGAGGCCAATGAGGCACTTGTGGCTGAAAGGGAACTATTACTACAAAAAGGTTATTGAAGGGGTAGCTCTGAGTTTTGAACAGGGGTAATATGAAGTAATCATCCACATTCAGTGTGTTCCCTGGACAAAATAACAGGAGTTTAGGTGCAGTAGCTAAGCAATGATCTGATTTTTTCATCTCTGCAGAATGTGAAATTAGTTTCAGTGTTATGATTAATGTTATACATAAAGCCTTGCTTATTGTAATGTCTGTATATGCTTTGATGTGAAAATATACCCATAAGTGTCGACTTACTAAACATGCACTGAAAGTCTGTTTATTGTTTTTTCATTTGACTCACTTGAAATTGTAAATCAGTAAGAATGATTGGGTGGATTTGTTAATTTTTAGCCATAAAATATATGTATCTAAGAAGTTGTTGCATTAGGAGCATTCATCTTTAATATTTATGCAAATCTTGAGATCTGATTTGATTTGATTTGTGTTTGATCTTAAGAGATCTTCCTCAATGTCTAATGTGTTTTTCTTCCCATTTAATGGCCGAATAAAATATATAAAAAATACATTTCATTTGGTCAAATATTTGTTCATTGCTCCTTGTGTTTGTATACTGATGAGTTGCTTGCCGTCTGCTGTGTGCATTGGGTCTGCTATTGGATGCAGGCCCAAGCACTCTCTAAAGACTACTTCTGTGCGATGGGTTGTTACATCTCCAATCATTTACTAAATTGATAGTGATGTTTTCCTCAATGGCCTTGAACTGCTTGAACCACACATTAATCTGTTAGTAGTCTCCAGTCCTCACACAGACAACAGCAAGCTATACTGCCTCATTACTGCAGTTATTTGAGAACAAATCAGTGTGACAGAAGATGGGAGGCAAATTAGTCTTTTAAACTTATACAAACCATACACTGTATTTGCTTGGTGTCATCATTTATTAATAAATATTAGTGTTTCCAGCTGGGCTCATGACAGTACAGTAGGCCTAATGTGGATTTCATTTCAACACAGCCTTTGTGGTGTGTAGTTCTTTATCTTTTACAGCTGCCTATACATTTATTTACTGTAGACATGAGTGCATCAGACAGTCTTGTAAATTCTTCAAATATAGATATACCCTTAAACAGAACTTGAATGTACACAATATTAAGGGTCGAACCTGTTTTCGCGTTTTATACTGTTTTTTGTTTCGTTAGCATATGTGGCTGTTGGTGGACTGACGCTACATACATTCAATGGAGTAAACTACATAACCCAGAAGCCTTTGCGACAAAAGCCGTTCCATTCCATCTGAGGACGTGGCTAAACTTACGTCTCAACCCCGTGTGTTAGCAGAGCAGACCGGGGCGATTCAAACAGGGCTAACCGGCTTTGTTCATAGCTAGCACAGAGAGTAATTTACTTCAACATTTATATACAGAAGTGAGACATCCTCCACGAGGTACAATGTCTGGGAAAATCAAGAACCGAAATGCCGCGAACGCAGAGGCGCTAACCGGCGGAGTGTCCTGCGATGAGCGTATCTTGCGGGACTGTCATCAACTGTACACGGATCCAGCCAGTGGTGAGTTGGCGACTATATTTGCTTGACTCAAACACTCACCTCACTCGAAATTGCTCCAACTTTCACACATGTTTTAATAAAGTTAGCAAGCTGTTTTGCTGACCAAGGGTTTGCTAACTAACTTGTTGAGACGTTAAACCTGACACAGGGGGCTAACAGTTAGCTAGCTATTAAGCAAGAAGTGTGGGATTTGATTCTCATCACGCGAGCTAACTAATGCTAGTTTTATTAGCCACGTATGGAGAGCTGGCAATTAAGAGTCAGCTACAAAATGACAACGGTTTAGCAGTGTATGCTAGCTAGCTCTTAACATGCTAAGTTTGAATGGTGACAGTTAATTAGAGACTGCTCACTCAGGGCGTGATTCAGGAGCCACGCAAAGAATGATGGGTCCCCAGAAAAAGAATGAATGAATTGCATCTGATTTTTAAAATGCCATCCTTAGTTTAAAATCCACTAAATAAAATACTCCTGCTGAAGTGTGATGGGCCTTTCTCCAGCTCCTGTTCACTCCTGTAGCAGTCTTGCTCTTGACCTGAGAGCTGTCATAGCTCCAGTTTAACTTGATGAATACATCCTGGATTTGACAAAAGTCTGTTATTTTTTTCAGGGTTGATCTCTGTTGCCGAAACTGTTGGTGTGAAGCTGCTGGCGCCCAGGAAAAAGATCACTGTGATGCTGATGGGAAACCACTCTGCTGGGAAAAGCTCCTTCATCAACTGGTGAATATGTTTGACTACAGTTTGTCCAAATGTACATCACAGAGAGAAAATCACATTTCTCTAGGCTTAGCAAACAAAGTGATGACTTGCATGCAACCCAATGAAACACAAGGAAATAAAAGCGTGAATCAGAAAATCACATGTTGAAAAGACTTAAAGCAACAGGTCTACATAGAACTCCAAGTTAAGTTTCTGCCTGTCCAGCTTTATTTGTTTCTGTTGCATTCTGGGACACCCCTCCTTGGCACAGCTTTGTAATCGTGACTGTTTCGTTTCGTCTTTTTTTTGTCAGGTATGTTGAAGAGCACATCCAGCGCACAGGAGTGGCCATTGAGACTCAAGGCTTCAGCTTTGTTACAAGTGGGCGCAAGAGAGAATCTCTCACAGTGAGTGCAACAGCAAAAAAACAAAAAAGCACCATTTATTGTAAAATATCTTAATATGTTGCAACATCTGCTGTTTTTATTGCAGTTTTTATTTCCTCATTTTAATTACTTGGAACTATTTCCAATGTAGTATTTCCGTTCTTCTTAAGGTCCTGATACCTGGTTCCCATTCCCTACTAATGCAGTTCTGCTTTTCTTTAGGGAAATGCCACCCTTCATCTGTATCCACATTTCAAGCCTCTGCAAGAGTTCAAAGGTGAGATTTCAGCTCTTATCACAATCTGTCCCTGTTGATGACTCACTTTAACATAGTGCAGAAAAAACATGTTGTGTGGCTGGCAGAGCATCCATTTACCCCTTGAACTTTAAAAACAATAATCAAGCTCCCAGAATCACTAGACTGACACGACTAGACCAAACCGAACTTCATAGATTGAGTGACATAACAGGATTAGCATGATGGAGCAAGACAAAAAAACTCTGACAGTGTTAAATGATCTGTATCAAATGTTAATAAACATGTCATCATCTGCTGTCCACCAGTTTTCACCCATCTTCTCTGCTCTTCTTGAATCTGTATCTAGGTGTTTCAGAGTACTTGAGCACAGAGATCTGCACGTCGCGACAGAAACGTTTCAGCCTGGTGACGTTTGTGGATTCACCGGGGCTGGTGGACGGTGATATGAAGTACCCCTTCGATGTGGACGAGGTCATCATGTGGCTGGGTGAGTAGCAACTATCTTACATATTGTCATACTGTAAAATAATACAAGATTAAAGGAGTGACATTTGTTCACTCTGTTGTCTCCCCTTAAATTGAAATATTGGCCTAAAAAGTGTTTTTCTGCTACAGTGTGTGTGTGTGTGTGTGTGTGTGTGTGTGCCATTAGCCATCTTGCCCCAGGTTATCTGCCTCTCTCACCACTTCCTTGGCAGGCAAACTTAGATGTACTCAAAGCAAACTGTTAAAAGTCTTGTAATCATCTTTCAGGGAAATTAAATTGTCACAGTATAATGAAACTGTGTCTAAAAAGCTTCACAAAACCGTTTAAAGAACTTTAAAGAATATAACTCACAACTTTTCTCTTTGACATCTCACTTCCATTACCATGCTTTTAAATTAATAAAGAAGAAGAATGTGATGCAATTCAATGTGTATTGTGTCACATTCTTATATTACAATCAGTAAACAATATTTATTCCCACTGTTCCTCTCAGGCGATGTCTGTGACCTGATCCTGGTCTTCTTTGACCCCATGGGTCAGGCTCTGTGCAAGCGCAGCCTCAACATTGTGGAGAAACTGAATGACAAACATGGAGACCGACTGCACTTCTACCTGAGCAAGGCTGACGAGGCCGGGGGGGAATCGGACAGACAGGTATGCACTTAAAAGCTTGCACCATCTTTATTAGATTTTAGAAAAATACACTCATCTAGTACAACCCATTTTGTAGAAGTTAAATAAGTAGTATCCACAAGTTACAAAGCATGCACTGATGTGGTCAGACTGAGCCCCCGCAGCCCCAGCAGGGATAATCACCTAAAATAGTCTATAAGGTCCTCTTCATGGTGAAGTGTGTGGGTGGTTTGAAGCTGTTGTTAAGTGTCTTTACTAGTGCAGGCTTTAAAGTGTATATGAGAAGAGAACATGGACATTCACTTGCATATTATGTTGTCCTTTTACCAGAGTTTCACTGAGAACTCTCTCCCTCTGACTTCTTTCTTTGTCTGCCTGTTGCAGAGAGTAATGATGCAGATTGTCCAGGAGCTCTGCAAGCGGCCTGGACTCAACAAGTGTGGTTTTGACATGCCCACAATCTACATTCCTAATCCAAATAAGGTAAGGGTTGCATTTTCATAGAGCTCTAGACGATTGCACCCTTTTTAGGCTCATGTTTTTGCTCCTTCAATTTGTTTTTTCAAGTAATTCCAATTATTTTAAGAGATCGTAATGTGAACGTAATGTGAACGTAATGAGAACGTAATGTGATCGTAATGTGAACGTAATGTGAACGTAATGTGATCGTAATGAACGTAATGAGAACGTAATGTGATCGTAATGTGAACGTAATGTGAACGTAATGTGATCGTAATGTGAATGTGAACGTAATGTGAACGTAATGTGAACGTAATGTGAACGTAATGGGAACGTAATGGGAACGTAATGTGAACGTAATGTGAACGTAATGGGAACGTAATGACGGCTGCTAACTGTCTTTGTTCCTGCTCTCAGCCGAGTCGCTGTGTGAACCAGATCGAGGATGTTTGTCGCACCGTCGAGAAAACCATCAACCAAACGGTCCAGAATACTCTGAACTCCCTGGAGAAGGACTGCGAGGTGATCAGCGAGGCCATCGCTGACACGCTCAGCAACGACAGGTAGGAACACTTTCTGTTACAGAAGGAAATATAGTTTGGGTAAAACAAATATGCAGAATTGTCGCAGCAGTAAACGATTAAGAACACAAAATTAAACAGGATTGTATTTTATTGCGTGCAGGACCGAGGTGAGGCTACCTTCGTTGTATATTTACAGTTGAATACACTCCTAGTATCTAGGCATGGGACCATATGAACATTCTTGATAATCCTGGAGAAATAAACTGCCATTCATTATTCAAACTTGATTATCCCTATTTTCATTAAAATATGCTTAAAACTCTTGTTTGGCACTGAAACATACAAAGTAAAACTACACGTTTGTATTGCAGATAAGACTTATATCTTAATTAGTGAGCATCTCTTTTTAGTTAAATGGAACATACTTAAATAAGATAATCACCAATCACAGTTCTGCATAAATAAAAAAGGTAACATTACTTGAGTCTGGTTCTTAGTTATATTTATCTGTTGTTATAAAAATATATATATTTATATTTCTTCTCAGTAGGACACTTTCCGGTTGGCTATCATTTATTTTATGGAGAGAAAATCACTTCTCACATTAGAATATTTTTTGAAATGTTGCTATCCAAAGAGCTTAACATTTTTTCTAAATCAAATCACTATCAATCATACCAATAAAACCTTCAAATTAAAAGCACATTTTTAAATGTTGATTGAATAACGTCGACCCTCCCCTCTCAGGCAGGTCAGTGCCAGTAACCGGCGTGCGCGCTGTAAGAGCTGCTTCCTCACGCTGCTGGGCTTCAGCGTGCCTCTGGCCCTGGCGGCGCTGCTGGTGCTGGGCGTCCTCTCCGAGGAGCTGCTGAAGGTGGCCCTGGGCCCCGAGGGCACCGAGACCCTCGCTCTCTACCTGGTGAGTGGTCAGGCTTCAGTGATACCTTGCACAGTCTACATGTAAAACAGTAAAGTCTGATTTGTAGCGGCTCTCGTGATCCACAGGCTCCGGCTGTGAAACTGTTCGAAACGCTGTCTGTGGAGCAGCAGCTGTACGGCGTGGGCGGGATGGTGCTGCTCTCCTTCCTCCTGCTCATCTTCGCACGCTACTTCTTCAGGTACCACAATAACGTCTGATAACAATGGGGCTGCAGTGTTTCCCACATAATTTGATTCTATTTGTGGGGGCACCGCACTGCACCCGAGGATCTGTGGGATTTATTCTCCCAAAATATATAATTTACAATTCAGGCATTTAGCAGACGCCTTATTCCAAAGCGATTTACAATGACCAATTACAGGGACATTCTCCCTGGAGTAACCGAGGGCTAAGTGCCTTGCTCAAGGGCACACTAGTAGTGATGTTCCAGGCAGGATGTGAACTCGCAACCTTCCTATCATCAGCCCCCCTCACTATCTATTAGACCACCAAAAAAAAAAAAAAAAAAATTATAATAATATATATATTGTTTTTATGAGATCCATTTGTGGCGGACGATATTTATTTGTGGCGGACGATATTTATTTGTGGCGGACGATATTTATTTGTGGCGGCCCGCCGCAAATAAATCAATATATGGGAAACACTGGACAATAAATATTGTTGTTTTTGTTCTTCCTTTCCTGACTAACTTAAATACACAATAATATAAAATGTAATTAGAAATACCTCATATCAAATTAAAAATCTGAATGTCAACATAAATTCATACAAACTCATAAGGACAAACAGCCTCAACGTAGCACAAACTCAACCCACCCTGAATGAAAGCCAGCACTCCTTTATTAATATACTCAATACTTTCCTATAAACCCTCATCCCTAACTCTTATTGTCACTCAGTCATATCATTGTACCATATTGTTCCAACATTGTCATACTATCGGTTTCTGCTACTATAGTAGCAGATTGTTCTTTATACTCATTGTTGTTTTCTAGTTAGCTTCAGATAGTGTGGTTCTTCAATGTTGTGTCATATCATTTGTCCACACCTCCATATATATAGTTAATGACTATATGTCTCCATTTTCTGTAGTAGTGCTGAAATCTATCATTGTTTCTTTCTCGTCCCTCATGTGTAGGGTCGTCACTGTAGTGTAGAAATCTTTTCGTTAATGTAGTAGTGTGGAAAATCTATGTCTCGTTACTGTAGTAGTGTGAAATCTATGTCTCGTTACTTGTAGTAGTGGTGAATCTATAGTCTCGTTACTTTACACCAGTAACACATATGAGTATGAACACCATGAGTGTGACACCATGAGTGTGACACACATGAGTATGACACACATTGAGCGTGACATACATGCGTATGACACACATGAGTAGTGACACACATGAGTGTGACCACACATGAGTATGACAACACATGTGTGTGACACCACATGGTATTACACACATGAGTATGACAACACATAGTATGACACCACATTGAGTGTGACACCACATGAGTATGACACACATGAGTGTGACACACATGAGTGTGCACAATGAGTATGACACACATGTAGTGTTACACCACATGAGTATGAACGTCATAAAGAACGACTGAGGGTCGTCTACCTCAAAGACGCAGCAGTACCATTGCGAGTAAAACACTTATTAATAAAGGGAGTGTCGGACTTGGACAAGTCCTTTCACTACTGGCAGTTGTGCCGTTGTTCGCACAGGTTCGTGTGGCGGCTCGTTGTGGAGGCTCAGATGTGTGTCCGTTCATGACGGTTTGACTTCATGAATTTCATGACGTTTGACTTCATGAATTTCATGACGTTTGACTTCATTGAGTCTCATTTTCGATGAATTCATTTTCATATATTAATATTTTTTATTTCAGGTCTGAGTGCAAGGTGACGCTCTTAGGGTCTCAAGTCGGTTGTTACTGCCGTTGTTCACGTCTACACACCTGACGATAGGACTCTCCCTCTTGTTTGGCCACTCTCTCTCTGTCCGCTTCCTCGCCGCCTCTCTCTTCTGTCCACTCTCCCTCGCCTCTGTCCAGACTGTCCCTCTTGTCCACTCTCTCTCTTAATGGTAGTATTTCAAAACAACTTAAACATAAACTGTCTGTCTTCTGTCCGTCTGTCTGTTCTTTCTATCTGTCCGTCCGTCTGTCTGTCCTATGTCTGGTCCGTCCCTCTGTCTGTCTGTCTGTCTGTCTGTCTGTCTGTCTGCTGTCTGTCTGTCTGTCTGTCTATGTGGTCTGCCGTCCGTCTGTCTGTCTGTCTGTCTGTCTGTCTGTCTGTCTGTCTAGTCTGTCGTGTCCTGTCTGGTCCATGGACGTCTACACCACACCACAACGAGACAGACATAGAGGACCTCTTACTCGCTCCTGAGGCAGAGAAAGAACTCAGAGAGGTTAGGTCTCGCTTCTCCCGAGTCCTGTCGGGACTTGTGGTTTCGACAATAATTGTTGTCGGGACCTTGTGGTGTGCGGAAATATTGTTGTCGGACTTTGTGTTTCGAAATAATTCGGTTGTCGGTCTTGTTTATGTATGGTTATTGAGTCGGATAGGACTCGCGGGACCAGCTACCAGACCTGAGGCGACTTCAGCTTCAACGAGTCCATAGGAGCCGGTGGTAGACCGATTTCAGCAATGACGCCTTTGTTGTTGTGCCACTCTCTCACTCTCGGTTAGTCTCGTGGTCCTGGTGGACGACTCACACACTCCTAGTGGGACTGAAGAACGGGTCCACCAGCTCGGTGCAGCCTGAAGGACTTGGGCAGGTCCACTTCTCCGCGAACCGCTCCGCAAACGCGACGTTCAGACGGAAGCACGGCAACTCGTACGCGGAGTAGCGGTGGCTCGCGGTCTGCGAGGCGATGCAGCGGACTCCCATGCCGTCGAGCCCCCGCCAAGTGGCTCCTGCGAGGGACTGGTGTGTGTGTGTGTGGTGTGTGTGTGTGTGTGTGGTGTGTTGTGTGTGTGGTGGTGTGTGTGTGTGTGTGTGTGTGTGTGTGTGTGGGTGTGTGTGTGTGTGTGTGTGTGGTGTGGTGTGTGTGTGGGTGTGTGGTGTGTGTGTGGTGTTGTGTGTGTGTGTGTGTGTGTGTGTGTGTGGTGGTGTGTGTGTGTCAGTCCTTGGAAAGTCCAGGACAAAGACTACTTGGGTGTCATTGAGGGATTGAAGGACAAGGGTCTGAGGATTTGGTTCCACAGGTTTCTGAGTTTATAGACCTGAAACGGGCTCCCGGAACTCAAACTGTACATACTAGATTTCGTCCCCATAAGTGATTTTACGTCGCTCCAGGTCAACTTTCTTAGGGGGGTACGGTTTCCAGGTCTTGTAGTTGGACAGATTCAACGAGTACTCAGTCACACTACATAACTTCGTCGACATTGAAATAGTTGCAGACGTACAGTAAGTTGTGCTGA
>NW_011337689.1:234278-259554 GCF_000735185.1 Notothenia coriiceps
AAGACTTGAACATGGTCATTTTTGTTTTGTAACATTGAATTAAAAAAAAAAAATCCCGATCCCCGATTTTTTTCTCCCGATTCCGATCTTTTGAAAATCACGTGATCGGCTCCGATCCCCGATCACGTGATCGGATCGGGACATCTCTAGTCCCAGGCTCCTACAACATGCAATATACTTAAGATATGCAAATAAGTATAAATAGTGCAAGAAAATATTGCAAGTGACACAATATGCATGTAAATGTAGAAATAAGTAAACTTTTTACAGGTTAAATAAAACACAATGTAAAATTAAATACTCTACATTGGAATAAAATACTGCTTATTGTAGTGTGTATAAATGTGTGTTCTGGAACCAGATGTGTGTGTTCACAAGTGAGGGTAGGCACTTCACAGAGCTCAGATGTTTATCAGTCTTATATTTTGCACATTTCTGTTCAATGCAAGCTCTTTTAAATCAGCACTTTTACTTTTATATTCTAAGATACTGCACATATTTAGGTTTTCGAGGAAATTGTCGTATTTGAATTGTGATTTCAGACAAAGGGGGGAAAGAAGTGCTGCAGCACAGGCAGTATGAGAAAAATAAAGACCTTTTTGAACATTAAAGCATGGAGACATGTCGGAGTAGTGGCACAAAATACAAATATTAACCTGATGGCATAATATGTCTCTTTAAACCTACTGAAAAAACTGATTATATTTCTGAAATGGCAGCAATGAGCTTTAACTCTTATTTTCTCCCCTCTAGAAAAAGCTGTACGACGAATACCTTCGCCAGAGTGTCAGCGATCAGGACATGGAAATGTAAAGGAAAACCATTTCAGCGTCCCCATACTGACGTTGGACCAAATGAAATGAAACCTTTAAGCCAAGTCACTTTGATCGCTCCTCACTGTATCATGTTAAAGTGTGCAGATGTACGTTATAAGCACACGGTACTAACACCCATCACATGTCTGATGAGGAAGATGTACGTCTGTCAGCACTCTGAACCCACACTACCTGCAGATAACTAGTGTTGGAAATGAGCTCTTGTTACTGATCGCTTATTCGTTGTGAGCATTTCTATACATGTGCCTCTCTTCCAGTCAAATGATTAACAGGCTTATACCACTTTAAGATATTTAAACATTTGCAAAACTATTTATAATATTTCTTTATCAGATTAATAGTATTTTGGTTAGAAGACGTATAGCACTCGTTTACATGAGTCGACTTTGTATGAGTTTTTGAAAACCATCGCCAGCATTTTATACAGTACTGTGGGATCATGAAGAAGCGGTGTTGATATTATTCCACTTAGCATCCTGAATGTCTGTTAGTTCCTTTGTAGAATATTCAATTATACGCACAACTGTTATTGAATTCAATGTCCAGGAATTCAACATGTTCCCCCTGATGAAACCAACTTTTTGTACTAGTCTGTTCTACATTGTGACCATGTTTTAATTGCCAATAACTTAAATCATACACTGTTCATAATAATAGATATTGATGAGGCTCTTTCTTGGGTTTCTATTCTGTACTTGAGGTCTTTCAAACAAGAAATTAAACACATTTTGAGAACAATACATTTCATCTTTCCAATTGTTACACTGTTCTTTTGTTAATTCCTTGACACTAAGGTCACATTAACATTTCTTAGGCCTAAAGATGAGGTGTATCCTTGGCTTTTGTTTTAACTTTTCCTCACCACACCCACTTTCACTGACTGATGAAGCACAGACAGGATGCATGCACTCTCACTGTAGATAGCAGATGTCTGAATAAAGAAATGAAAACGTGGCATCTACTCTGCAAGAGTGTCGGGGCTAGAAAGTCACAGTTTCGACCACAACCTGTATATGTAAGGATTCGGCTGAAATCACAGCTTACTCTTTGAAGTTAAACATGTGTAGCTTCTTATTTGGTCAATTCAGTCATTCTAAAGTAGCGGTCTGTAGTTTTTATTTATTTAAAAGCAAACACAGGAAACTATAAACCTTGTCCATGCCTTTGTCCAGCAAAGGAAACAGATGGGAACCGACTGCTGCCAATAAAATACAGTTGCCTTGTTTCAAGGTTAATATCACACTTGCTTTTTTAACATCTGAATTTTTTTACTTGACAACGTTCAACAGATACATTTCATGAATCACTTAAAATGGTCATTGGATTATGCAGTGACTCAGGAAAGGGGGGAATAATCACAAACTAAAACATAACTCCATCTTAATGAACTCATTAAAGTGAATGTTGCATTATATTAATCATTTGGCAGGATTTTAATAATGCACATACACTACACGGGTAACCTTCCCTCTGTAAAGGACAAGAGAGGACCTTATATCATATCAGCAGCACGCTGTAGGAAAAGTGACCTACTTGTCAAAGCTGATAACAGCCAGTTTTGTACTTTACACTTTCAACTAGCACAGTGAAGAAGGACAAACTTACTTTCCTGCAATAAGATTAAGCCTACAATGTGGATTTTTTTTGTAGACAGCAGCTCCCTCCTACAAAAAGAAAGCTGTGTAGACACCAGCCTGTTAAAGTGGATCTAGCTTAACACTCTTTAAAATAAAGAATCCATTTCTGAATTACCTGAATAATCTTCTACATGATGTTAAAGTACCGATACACTGCCTTCACAACATTATTTTCCTTTTTAGAGACAACTTTAGAATATCTTAAATTGGCTACAGAGGGAAAACCGAAGTAGATTGATTTATTGTGACCGAATTGTTTCAAGAAATGTTTCTCTTTGATTTTAAATGTTTTTTTCATACTTCAGGTAGCTGCGAAAGTTATACACTATTCTCAGTGTTTAAGTACCCCTTTATTACAGTACATGTACTCAGTTTCACTCTTCCACTGCCTTTTTGTGACAGACAGCCAATAAAAAGCTCCAGTGACCTCCAGTGGTCAGCACACAGTGGACCTGATGGCTGCATACATACATTAATGTCTAGGGTGTGGCAGTCACTAAAGAAACCTGTGACCATGTTTCTCGGTATTTAACCATCCTGAAAACATTGAAATGAAAGTGCAAAGCAAACAGGGAAAGGCTCATGAGAACAGGAAGGATGTTGACGTGATTTCCGCAGGCTTTGGACCGGGGAAAGTTGTTTCCTGAAGTTGACACTGCTGATCATTTCCACACCTAAACTCTGGAGGTTCTTGTACAAAAATGACTCCGACACGTTTATCGCATTTTTGATGATAGTCGTCTTTATCCCTCGACAGATTGACTCTGTCTGAGGAAAACATGAGCTCCAGGAGTGAAGAAGACTCAGGTAAATACACACTTTAATCTGCTTTACTCCTAACAGGATTGTCTGCGTGGGAATACTGACCTCTTAAGAGTTTGGCGTTTATTACAAAATAACGCTTACGTGTTGCTTGTCTTCGCTGTGAGAGAAACCTGTTGAATGTTAAGCAGCACCGGTCAGCTAACCGACAAAACGGCCTGTTAGCATCTCCGACCATAGGAATGAACGGGCGATGCTAGCCGCAAGCTAACACTTTAGCAGCTTAGCAACTTGTATCCAAACTGGACCTCCTGTAGCTTAAACCCAGTGCTGTGAAGTAACGAAGTACATTTACTCAAGTACTGTACTTAAGTAAACTTTTAAGATGCTACTACTTTACTTGAGTATTTCAATGCTTTGCTACTTTGTACTTCTACCCCACTACAATTCATAGGTGAATAATGTATTTTTACTTGAGTAACATTTGCAATGCTGGACTTTTACTTGTAACAGAGTATTCATACACTCTTAAACTTCTACTTTTATTTAAGTACTTCTTCCACCTCTGCTTAAACCACAATATTTGTACTATCTGTTTCACTTCTTTATTTGATATTATCGGACATGTGACTGACTACTGTACCTAGTCATGTGTTACAACACAACCAATTGATCTCTAGGTCTGCTGTTTTTTCAGACAGTCCTTGAGTAGCAGTGAGTAACCTGTTAATGCTAATACACCAACTTACTTCAAACTTATTTTAAAGTTTTCAAAAACAAGCAGACATATGCTTAGTTCTTCTTGAGCAATATAAATAAAGTAGGTATAAAGAATGTTGTGTTTGCTACTGTCTTAATTATTAAAAATAATGACAGCAACAGTTAATAAAACCTTACGTTTAGAAGTCCTGGTAGCTCAAACAACATGCTTTAAAAAAAGATTTATGTTTATTCAAACGTCAATAATGAAAAATGTACAAAGCATTTGCAAATCTTAGGTAACTAAACGTTTCCATTTGTGCTTGAACGAATATAAAGAGAATACATTTAAAAGAAATGAAAAACACGCAAACTCAGCATTGGCTTATGTGGGACTTTGCCTTGAGTTTATTTACTCATTAGAAGATAGGGTGTAATCTCCTATTTGATCTCCCAGTGAATTAAACAATGTAATCAATTGGTTGTGTTCCCTGTCAAACACTCAAACAATGACAAATGCAGTCATTTATGGCCTATACACTCGTGAAATTGTTAGTCAAAATACACACACACACTACTTCATGACAGGCACACCTATATTTAAAGGATGTGTTTGCATCTTCTCCATCTAACTCCAATGTGCTCACCTAACAATGATTACATAAATGCTTCGTAGTCTTACAAAACTACACGATGCAAATGTGCTTTACATTTCGACGTATAGGTTAGGGAAATCATGTGGGCTTTCTTTTGTGCTTATAATGCAGAATAATATACAACCTGTTTCTGGTTTTTCAGAGGCGAGCCTGCAGGCCCAGCTAGCCGAGTGCCGAGCTCAGGTGGAACACTGGCAGGGCGTGGCGACGATCTGCGAGCTGAGCAAACAGGAGGAACTGGCAGAGCTGCAGAAACAATGTGATCAAGAGATCCAGTCTCTGCAGGAGGCTCTCAGAGGTGTGTGTGTGTGTGTGTGTGTGTGTGTGTGTGTGTGTGTGTGTGTGTGGGAGAGATAGAGACGGAAAGTGTGTGGTGTGTGTGTGTGTGTGTGTGTGTGTGATTCTCAAACTTTGTGGCAAAGCGGATATTGTTCTTCTGATTGGAGGATTTAATCACAATGTCATGATCCTGTGTGTACAGAGACAGCAGAGCAGTATGAGGCCAGGCTATCAGTCCTCCAGTCTCAGCCTGGAGAGTGGAGGAGAGCCAGTGGGCAGAACATGGTCAGTATTGAACTATGTGTGTTATTCCAAACATGGTCCCATAATGTTCTGGACTAAATCCCATCATTTCCCTCTCTCTACCTGCTAGATCAGTGGAAGGAAAGGCAATAATGAATCCCCGGCATCGCTCACCAACAGCCTGTCGGAGGCCGTGGCGGTGGAGCGGAGACAGAACCAGTCGGCAGATCTGGAAGTGTCGTCGGAGGGAGACGGGACGCCTCCTACGTCAGAAGCGTATTTCTCTCTGCGGCACTGCGACTCGGCCTCGCTGTCCTCCTTCTCCTTAGACACGCCCTCTCTGCCCAGGAAGCTCCACGCTCAGGAGGACACCGACTCCCTCGTCTCCACGGGAACCCTGGTGCCTGAAGCCATCTACCTGCCGCCGGCCGGACACCGGCTGGTCCCGCACGGAGACTGGGACGCCCTCAATGCTCAGGTACAGATTCAAAATGATGACACCAAATGTCAGGTTTAATACTTTTATAAAAAAAAGCATCCTTACACTCTTAAATGTGTAGTTTTAGTGTCATTTAATTCATTCATTTTGACCAAACACCTCCATTAGTTAGGAAAGGTTAGTCGATTGACAGAAAAACAACTGATAACTACTTTCATTATCGATGAGTCAATAAAGTGATTTTCTGCGGCCTTTTAAATATTGATTTATATATATAGATAATTGATTAACAATTCTTACCTCTTTATTTTCATATTTTACAGAATATTTTGGGGATTTGAACTGAAAAAGACCTTTTAAAGATATCACCTTGCAATGTAAAAACTTGCATGGACATTAATCTCTAGTGTCTAACATATTATAGACCAAATATTGATTATACTGAAAATCAATGAGCAGATTAATGGAAATAACTAATAAAAAGAATCGTTAGTTGCCGTCCTAATAGAAAAATGAATACATGAGGAATTGAGGCTGTTATGTGTGTTGTGCAGGTGTCGGAGCTGCGAGGCGAGCTGAGCCGGCTGCAGGAGGAGAAGGAGGAGCTGGAGAGAGAGCTGGACACACAGAGCAACAAAACGCACAAACAGGTGAGCTAATGTGTGATGTTTATTGAGTGGGAGTGGATGTTACGTGCTGGTTTATTTGCATGTTAATTTGTGTTTCTCTGTTTGTGTGTGTGTGTGTGTGTTCAGGTGTCAATGCTCCAGGCTCAGGTCCACACCTCAGAGGCCCTCCTCCAGGATCTGCAGAAATCTTTCAGCCAATCACAGAGCGCCGTCCAGAGTCGACTGGTGAGTGATGCCGGTCCTCCTGAGTGTGTGTGTGTGAGAATGGAATAAAGAGATACAGTTAGGGAAATACACTTATTAGGATTGTTGCTGAGCTAACGTGATACCTCAAACATGTCGGTCAAAATGTTCCTTGCTGGTGATGTTGCAACAAAAACAATCCACACCAAGCCAAGTCAAAAAGTGTTGCTTGTAACCTTCTCATGTTTTTACATTTTTCTGTCTGAATTAGGACACATTACACAAACAGTAGAGATTAAAGATATGAGATACAACTTGTTTTCTAGTGAGCTTTAGAGGTGCTTGCCAGATTAGCTTTTGACCCCCTTTTCCAGGTTTTATGCTAAGCTAAGATAACCTGCTGCTGGTTGTACCTGTTTATAAAGAGTCCAGACATCTAACTCTGCGATTCAGAGAACAATACTCAAATTGTAGACATTAAAATGTTCTTAGGGTTAGTTGATTTCAATTGTATATAATAAAAGTATTTGAATCCTCATCTGTGTGTCCAGGCAGAGTTGTCCCTCTCCCAGAGGAAGGTGAGCACCGAGCTGTCCAGACTCAAAGGAGAGGAGGTTCAGGATGAGCCCGACTGCTTCCCCGCTACACTGCAGGTAAAACTAACATGTTTGTATTTACAGTATGTAAACACCAAGGAAAAGTCACTTCAAATCTATGTTGTCAGCACAGACTGAAGCACAATTAGTCAAATAATGTATTTTGGATGACTCGAATGTAGTTCATCAAGGATCCAATCTCACATAGCAACAAATGAAATATAACGGCTCATTATTTACTTAATTTACCCAAACATTGTGTATTTTCCAACTTTCATGCATGGATGACTCTTTTAACCATGTTGGCAATACTGTGAAAGTATCCTGACCGTCTGTTGGTCATTTAAAGTGTTTATTTGCTTTCTTCTGAGTTGAAAAGTTGTACTGTAGGTCAAATAATGTTGTAATGAATGCTTAGGTACAGCTTCATAGCATACACTCTCGGTGTGTGTGCTGACTGTTGACCTCTGACCTACAGGGGGCGCACTGTGAGGAGCGTCTCCGCATCGAGATAGTGAACCTCAGGGATCAGCTGGACACCCGCACAGAGGAGAACGGTCTGTGGAGCATATTCATATGTATTATTATTTCCTCAACACTGACTATCGAGACACTAACACATGTTTTATTCTCTCTTCCTGCCCGCACCAATTTGCAACTCCCATCATCAGAAGTTTTAGAAGGTGAGTGAACAGTTTTCTATTAGTCTGGTAACCTACTTATAAGTCGTGGTGGAGTGTTGTGTTTCATTCAGATTGATTTCCCCTTTCCCCCAGTCTTATCACAACCAATATGGTCAAACTGAGAGCCAACTCTTTATAGCCATGAGTTTTTCTTTGAGTATTAATGGTCCCTGTGTGTGTGCAGTGCGGCTGTCCAGTCTGAAGACGGAGACGGAGAGGGTCTCTTCTCAGAAGGAGCAGCTGCAGGCGGAGCTGCTGTCCTGCCGCAGCGAGCTGGAGGCCCTGAGGGTGGCGCTGTCTCACCTGCAGAGCACCAGCAAGACTCTCAGTACTGAGAAGGTGAGTCCAGCCTGCCTTTAACATTACACTCTGTGATGAGGCTCTCTGTGTTTCTGAGTGAGGTCTGCAGTGGTGATGTATCCTGCTTTCATTCTGTCGATTTAAAAAAAAAAAAAAAGAAAGAAAGAAATAGGTCCAACTACTGCTTGTTTACTTGCTTGAAAGACTCTTTATCAACTCTTATGGCCTTTCTTAGTTGATGTAGTTTGAGTTTATTTGCTGAAAAAGGCCAAAAGATGTGGTTAAAGGCTTTGGAAATTAACAGTAAGTGTTCCTAAGTGAAAAAATTAACCATGGAGCTAAATTATAAATCATGACATGTTGTCTCGGTTTCAGGAAATTATTAGGAACAAATAAATTACACATGCACACCTCAAATTTGACCTATTTCTTAATAATTCTCACAGTTTCGGCAGCCAAATATGTATTATCTTAGTTTAATGTTAAGGAATAAAGACAAAGTGATATACTGTATATATAAATTATATCAAAATCTAGAATTCAGGTCACATTGGCATTGTATAAATAATCACAATAATGCTGTTAATCATACCACTCAAAGTTGGCCGTTTCATTCATTTCTCTGTTTCCTGTCAGGCGGCGCTGCAGCAGCAGAGTCTGGAGCTGCGCAGTCAGGTGATCAGCATGCGCAGCCAGGTGGACACCAGCCAGACGGTTCAGAGAGACTTCGTGCAGCTCTCTCAGTCGCTGCAGGTGAGAGGCAACGGAGCTTTGATGACTTTAGCTTTAGTTGAGGAGAGAAGGGAGAAAATGCTGAGTGAAAGAAATGGGCCAAACTTGTTCCTGCATTTACAAAATCTAACACACATCAGTGTATGTCAAGGTTACAATTCAGAATCAATCAAAATACAATTGTATAGAAATGTTTGTATAAACATAAGTAAAGATTTTCATTAAGAAGATACAATAAAAAATAAAATAAACAAATCAAGTTAAAATGTGCAATAAGATCAAATAAAATAGAATTTAAAATATTTATAGAAATCAAAGTAAAATGTTTAATGATGAGAAGATAAAAGAGAACTTAGATATTTGTATTAGCATAAGAAGTAAAGTAAAAATATGCACAATGCACTACATCGTATGCCAACAATATGTAATGAAGCTGTCTGTATTCTAATATATTCAGTGGAGTATAAGTATAAAGGATGAAACTAGATTATTGCTGGAAATGTAGTTTAATACAGTAAAAATCCCAAGTGTTATTAGTATTGTATTAATATGTTACGGACGTGTCTCTGCTCCTCAGATGAGGCTGGAGGTGATCCGGCAGGCGGAGACTCTGGAGCAGGTCAGAGAGGTCCTGGAGGAGGGGAGGAGGGAGGCTGCTTCCTCTCCTGTAGACTCCTCCTGAGCCACAGAGAGGTCCTGGAGGAGGGGAGGAGGGGAGGAGGAAGGCTGCTTCCTCTCCTGCAGACTCCTCCTGAGCCACAGACAGTCACACTGGAACCAAAGAGTACAAACGGAGATAAAAGATCTCATCAGAGACCAATAAGGACCGACCAGCCGTCACCACGTGAAACACCATCAGGAACTCTGCTAGTGATGAATATTCCTGAAGAGACATTATATATATATATATTTAGTTTCAGAGGCGTCAAAGACTTGAAATACGACCAAAGTGATTTTTGTGAATCTGGAATGTTCTCTAAGAATATTTGCATTCCTTTTATCTTACACCAGTAACATGCTTATTCCTTTACTAATACATGTGTAAATGTATTTTCTTGTTTAAACTGACATTACTCCAAAACACTCTACAGTCCAACACTCGATGTTTCCCTCTCAGTTTTTAAATGCGATGTATTGTGAAGGCGGACCTCTGGAAGCAAAGGATCACAGTGCAATAATGAATAGCAGTGATACTAAGTAGAAACTCTCCGAAATGAACTGCATTCCAGGTTTTATTTGAATGATCTGTATTAATATGTTGTCTATTTGAGCTTTACATGAACTGCTCCCGTTGCCACACAATCATAAAAGCTCATTTATGATTATGGATAAGGACAGAAGCCAAGCAAAAAGAAATCTATGAAGAAATGTGAATATGTAACATTTTGACTTCTTTTAATACATATTGTAAGTATAAGATAGGCTGTCACTATCTTTCATAATGAAATACGATAACGTTTCTCAACCTGGACTCGGCTTTTATTGCAGTTTCTTATCATGCAAAACAGGTCGACACTATCCTTTTTAATAAGGTAGGATTTCATTTACTATGAAGCCTAATTTACATTGAACCTTTTTGGAAATGCACGAGTGATCTTGACATTTTAATAAAAAGACTGCTGCTAATGAAACTTTACCACAGGGGAATAAAGGTAAAAAAGTATTAGAATAATGTCAATAGTTAACTTTATACATAAGATAAAATTGAGTCTTAAAGTATTATAATAATTACACATTGTTTAATATTTTGTCATTGTGATCCACGTCTTGTGCAACAACTGATGGAAACCAAATTACATTCATAAATGTTTTTATGTTTAAAGGAACACATATTTACAGGACTCTGTTTTATTGAGCAAGTTATGATTCTTATTAAATAACAAAACCTTATTTAATATCTGGAATTACTGTTAAGCAGATCTATGTAGGAGCCGAAATATCTTACTTTAAATGTATTGTTTTAAAACATGAATTGTCTATTATATATGAATTTAATTGTCTTAGAGAAATCGGATCGAGATACACTTTTTGTTATATTCCATGGAATGCTCTTAACATCCCGATAGCAATGAATATCTGAAGTGCTTTGACAACAAATCCATAAAAAAATGTCATCTGTGGAAGCCGTAGTACTGTAAAAAGCACGACCAATCATCTGAGCCGGCCCGGCTAAAGTAACTGGATGGCCTACCTGCCTGTCAGCCTTCCATCTGTGCACACACTTATCTCGTGCCCTCATTGGTCATGTGAGCGTTCGTGTGTGTTGGGGGAGGGGCTCTGTAAGGAAGTAGCAGATTTCTTCCGGCTGTGTATGGAGCTATTTCAGGGTCATAAGTTTTGATCATTCAAAAAAATACAATTTATTTGAAAGTTCAAGTTTTTATCCTGAACTTTGAAAAATACAATGATGTATTCAAAATAAAAAAAAGTATTTGAAATAATTTTTCAGGTTGAATATTATTTTGATTCAGTTCAGCAATTTTTTTTAACAATATATTTATTTTCAGATTTCACTTTTATACATATTTTGATATTTGAATCCTTATTTTTTTCAGCACAGATTTTTCGTTTTCAGATTCAAAACAATTATTTTTTCAGTTTCAAATCTTGTTTTTTCAGGTTTCACATTGCTTTTCACCTTCAGATCTTTTTTTTTCGCTTTCAAACTTTTGCCCTGAAATAGCTCCGTAGCTGTTTATTTTCTAATTCTAGCGCACTCGAGCTGGTTTCTCCAAAATTACCTACCCCACCTTTAAACTAAGGGATTATAATTATATTTTTCACAAGAAGCCTATGGAGCCTCGCCCAGGGCTACAGCCCCCCCCCCCCCCCTCTTTCTCTAATTTCTTTAAGACTCAAGGTAAATTTGTTATTTGGATTGCCTTTACGATCGATAACAGCCTTATACTAAAACCAACAGAAAACACAGCACTGATACAGAGTCGCACTTTTCTTTAATACATATCTTTATTCTTTAAGAATAGAATCAACACAGAATAGTTTTTTAACTCTCACCTATATATTAACTTCAGTACATACACAGAAAAAATATTTTGTAGCTTTCTTTTGGTGTATTTTCAGATGGCTTTGTGTTTTTATTTAGTTTTCATGCCACTAGATGTTTTTGATCAGGTCATGTGACAGTGGGCTCTCCTCGGTGAGAGCGCTCTGCCTCTCTCTCTCTCCGTCCTGACTCTAGATTTTCCCTGCAGAGGAAACATAAGACAGTTAGTTGTGAGCTAAAGGGAGTGTGAAGGTGTTGACTTGTTAGAGAGAAGGATGCATTTGTTATAGGAGATGTCTGATTTGATTGGTTGGATACAGTAAGCTAGATCACAGTATGGACACTGCCTTCTGCATCTGGCTAGCATCACTTAGCAGAACCAAACCGCTAGCCTGTATTTGTCAAAGTTAACTAAATCTGCCTTTTAGAAAACTATTTTCAACAATGTTTAAATTCTAAAAATGAAAAAAGTGCAGGAACAATTTCTTGGCCGAAACCAGTAACTTCCTGCTCAAAGAGTGCCCATTTTTACACATCACCAGTGTCATAGTAGGAGGTTGACGTTAAATACAGTTCAATTTAAAGTAAATAAATAAATAAATATAAGAAATCTAAACACAACTCTACATTAACTAGGTAGAAAACTACCCCATCTTGCACAAGAGTCAAGTAAGGTCACCAGAAAATAAGCATTATTTATCAGTCATGTTACAAAAGCAAGCACACATTATTACATGTAACCTTGTTTATAACCACACCTAAGAATACAAGGTCAGTGTGAGGAACAATCCAGAAACAACTTTGTTATTAAAAGGCACATTATTAGTCTGATCTCTTTAATGCATAGTCAACAAGTGCTAATGTTATTCCTACTTTTAGAGGATCTAAAAGCATCTGTCAGCAATAACCTAAACGACACTTCCAAACTTCCACGATGCAAATACTCTGTTTGATGCTCAGACCAGTTTTTAGATTTCTAATGGTATATCAAGACCGATGCACCTCCAGCCAAACAGGAGGATCCACTTGCATTAGTCCAGAAACATTTGCAAGACAGAGAAACACAACATGCTTAAATCTGTATCATGAGTCAGGGGAATACCTGCTAGTGATAAAGGGGAGACTGGATTGTCAGAAAAAGGAATGAAGGAGAGAAAAGCACCAAGGAGAGGAAAGTTAGAGAAATATCATCAAAGATTACATTTAAGCAGAGAGGATAGAATAACAGTTCAAATACATTCAAATACGAATAGATTAAAATGAGACATTGAGACATTCTTGAGATATTCTTAAAATGTACACGTGTGTATATTTTACAAGTAAAGTCTTACATCTTGTAATAACATTTTTTTAAATGATACCAGCTAAGTATTCAGGCTGCTTAAACACTTTTAAATAATAATGTGATCAGCATTAGTTACGTCTAAATCAATTTCAGAATGTGTATTCAACACACACACACACACACACACACACACACACACACACACACACACACACACACATGGATGACCCTCCCCCCTCCTTTGCTGTTTTATTTGATTATTATTTGTATGTATTTATCTTTTCATGTGTCTATTTTATTATTATTTGTATTGATCTCTTTTTGTACTTTTTTCCTTTTTGTTATGTTGGCTATGTAGATACAGCTAAATGAAAATGGAAAAACTGTTGACCAGAATGTGAACATGTATGTATAATGAAATAAAAACTAAGTTAAGAAAAAAAAGAAAATGGTATTCAAACTTCCCCTCTAAGTCTAACCACATGTTTTCTTGTTTATAACACAGACTGATATTTGTTCCAGAATGTGTTACCCCCCATACTGTTTATATATAAAACACACCATATACATACAGGGAACAGGTCACATGTTGAGCTTACCCTCCAGATATGTGCGAGCCACAAACTTGAGCACCTCGTCGATGAGGATGACGGGGAAGGAGAGCTTCAGGACCATCAGCCACTGCTCCACGTTCAAGTGGGTGAGCTTGAAGATCATCTGTGGACCAGAGAGGGGAAAGAGTTGAAGCTGCGAAACTACACGCACGACGTCCAGTTAGAAACAAGCTGTGTGTTCATTACACAGATACTAGTAACATGAATGCTCATATGGCCGTGAATACACTTTTCAATACATGCAAAGAAGAGAAGAAATGTCAACACGCCACATCTGTAATGTATTTTACAATAAACCATGTTCCGCTTATAGCTCTGGATAGTTATAACATAAGCACTCGTGAATATTCATGTTATTGCTTTATACCTATAATCTCAACACGGTATAAAGCTTTTAATGAAGACCTAAAAGTATCAAATTACTTCAAAGTTTATCACTCATTTATTTTTGCAAGGATCAAAGTCTGTTATAATTCTTATAGTTTTTTTTTTATTTTTTACAATGCATTATAATCAGATAATCTGCGGTATAAACTAATAAATGATTATGATACTCTGCCTTTAACACAATATAAAATCCCATAAAATGCATTATGATTACACTTTTATAGCATTTTGAATATTTAAGAGTGCTTATAACTGTAATTATACCATGCTAATGTGTGTGCGTGTGTGTGTGTGTGTGTGTGTGTGTGTGTGTGTGTGTGTGTGTGTGTGTGTGTGTGTGTGTGTGTGGGAGGTGGGGACTCACGGGCAGGGGGTCGACGTAGATGATCATGAAGTGGAGGGACATTGAGAGCGACATGGCGCCCACCAGCCACAGGTTGCTCCAGGGAGGCATGCGCACCAGAGACTGGTTCTCTGACAGGCTGGGGGGAGGGGGGAGGAGAGGAGGGGGATTTAATACAGGCTGAACATGTGGGAGGGCTTATGAAAAGGTAAAATAAATGTGTACAAAAGTATGCAAAAACACATCAATATGGTAAATATTGAAACAGGAGGTCCTTAAAATGTTGTGTTCCTTCCTACCATAGACATAGTTTCAAAATGTATACTATCACATATCACTTGTTAGACACCCAAAGCGACTTACATACTCAATACTGTGGGCAATCCCCACAGGAGCTATTTGGGGTGAAGTGTCTTGCCCAGGGACACAACGACATGCTGACTGCAGAGGGGTTTGAACCTGTGATTCAACTGATCCTAACACCTACGCACAACCCACTGCGCCACACGCCTCCTATCAATGACCGCACATGATCCTCTGCTTTATAGATATGAGGAATGCTTTAAAAGTACCTATTACAAAAAATGGGGAGCTAATTTTAACTTGTTATATATTGTAACATATATTGATCAGGCGTGGGAGAAGTATCAACAATTTTAAAAGGAAAGTTTGGCTTTTAAATCCCGAATTTAATTGAAAGTAAAAGAGTATTATCAGCTATTTGTATGTAAAATATCAAAAGTAAATCCCTTATTCTGTTACTGAACTGTAGTGGAAAGAAGTAAAGAGTGCCAATAAATACAACAAACTATTGAAACTAATGCACTTACAATGGTTGGGCTTATTTGAAGTGAGTATCTCAGCACTTTTCTTGTTTTTATGAGTTTGTATTTTTATGGTTTATTGCACTTATTGTAAGCAACTTTCAATAAAGGCGTCAGTTCATGTAAAAAATGTAATAATAATGTTAAAGTACTTTAAATGTGCACATATGTTCAGGAGTTGAGTTGACGTATTCCTCACCACTAGGGAGGATATTGTGTATTGCTCACTAACAGTGTGGCAGTGAGTGCTGGCAGGATGTGTTCACAGTGCAGTCTGACCTGTTGAGAGCGTTGCACATCTCGATGGTCACCAGCACGGACAGAGCCATGGTCATGGGGGGGGCGGCCTCAAACACCTGGCAGTGGATCCCTTCAAAGTCCTCGTTGTCATCGCTGCACTGCATGAAGTGGGACTGACAGAGAGGAAGGAGAAATATAATATGACTCAAACCCTGCATGGTCTCTAAGACGCTGAAAGCCTTTCATGAAGTTTGTTGGTAGAGGGTTTTTACAGGAGTTTTACAGGAAAGGTTTCAGGTATAGCAGCTGGAGGGAGCCTACAGACGCCTGGTATTTGTACATGTAATAATAATAATAATAATAATAATAATGCGTTTATTTATTATAGCACCTTTCACATAAATCAAATTCGAATAGTGCTTCAAAAGTAAGAACAAAAGTTAAAATGAAGACCACAGAAACATGAATACAATAACCACATGAGGCAGACATTTTTAAGGTCGACATAAAAACAAAACACAGACCACGCTGAGTCCGGAAAGGAACAAACATAATAACATTATTTATGTAAATGGTTTGCTAAGGCTAACATCCCAAAGTTCCCTCCAGAGTGAGTTCCTCTCCCACACACTCCTGAAACGCCCCTGATAGGCTAAAGGGAATCTCTAAGCGGATGACCAATCACAACAGAGCCTGCCAGCTAACCAATCAGAGCTCTAGTTTCAGACAGAGGGTGAAAAGAGGTGCTGCAGCACAGGCAGTATGAGAGAAATAAAGGGCTTTTTGAACATGAAAGCATGGAGACGTCACACGTAGAGGCACAAAATGCAACTATGAACTTGAAATGAGCCGAATATGTCTTCTTCTTACCAGCTGGTAGAAGCTCACTCCGGGGCCTTCGTCGCAGTACAGGAACCACCAGGCAGCGGCAGCCACTGTTGCTGCTCCAACGTAACCTGGGGGAGAGATTCAAGTGTTTCAGAAAGAAGTCTGCAGGCTTTCATCTACAGACTTTATACAGGAATTCAGATCCAACACATTGAGTCAACATGTGCATCAGGATCATATTATCTCTGCTAGTGAGTTTTTTTGATAACGTTGTGAAAGAAATCCATATTAATCTGGTGCATGGTACCCAGGAGGCGGATGTGTTACCATGGCAACAACATCATTTAGATTAAAACAACTCTTATCAACAATCGCTCGAGGCCATTTAAGACCGAATAAAAAGGAAATTGCCGAACCACCAGGGGACGAGGGGCTTATCTGCAGTAAAACTCAAACCAAATTGAATGCTTCACTGGATGAGACGGTTAGAGAGAGAGAGAGAGCGAGGACATAATGTGTTGTACCTCCGATAGCCATATATCTGAAGAACAGCCAGCCGGAGATGAGTGGCTCTTTGGGGGAGCGGGGTCTTTTGCCCATGATGTCCAGGTCGGGGGGGTTGAAGCCCAGGGCAGTGGCGGGCAGACCGTCAGTCACCAGGTTCACCCACAGCAGCTGGACTGGGATCAGAGCCTCGGGGAGACCCAGCGCCGCCGTCAGGAAGATACTGAGNATTAGATCTGGCCCGCCGGTATATTGCACGCACACCTTCACTCCACCCTGAGGGTCTCCTCAGCTCAGAGCCTGAGCCCAAACATTGATGAACTTGCACCCAAGATGAGATGCCAAGTATCTGCTTGAACTAGCATCACAGAGCAGCAACCTGAGTTTACATGGATGTTTCCTTCTGCACTTTGTTTCTTGAGACAACAGGGCATGTTTGTTTTTTCTTTGAGGGAAATAGTTCTTTGAAGCTGATGTTGGCCTGTGGAAAAATGTAATCATAAGAAATGACTCTGGAAAAGCTGCAGATAGAGCCATAAGAAATTAATGCAACTGATTATTTAATGTTTAACGTTGTTTTTATAGGCAATCATTTAAGCTTTGTTAGTTCCAGGTTTAATATGTGCAATAAGTTCATTTCAATAAGTTTGCAATAAACATTGAACCAGTCCGGCCCTCGACTAGTACCCATTTTTTAATCTTGACCCACTGTGTGTTGGAGTTTGACCCCCCTGGTCTACGGTATCAACATGAGAACTAACTACATTTCCTTTGGTAAGTTTTTCATTGGCTCAAACCTTCGTATCTCCAGAAAGCAGCTCGTTTTTTTTAACTATTCATCATGCATGCAGCGCCCTCTGCAGGCAGCAGGAAGGAGTGATACAGCTGAGTGCGCAGTCATCAACAACCATAGGGATTTGACTCTTCGTATTATACAGTAATATAGTACAATATTGAGGTATTTTTGCATCAGTATTTCCATGTTCTGCTACTCTTTACTTCCTCTTTACTTTATCTCAGAGCCAATAAGCGTACCTTTAACAAAACTTCTTCCATCTGATACCTTACGTTACTTTTCATATTAAAATGTTATTTAATTTTTTCTAAAGACGTTATTGAAGATTGAAGCAATGGTTTGAATGTATATGTCCTGTTGGCCTTCTCACTATATTTAAGCTGTCTTGGATTCACTAAAGAATTTTCTCTTTCTATCTCATATAGCCTAATTCAAATGAGTTTTTAAGGGCTTCACTTACCTTGCCTTACCTTACCTTGCCTTGCCTTACCTTACCTTACCTTCCTGCAGCCTGCATTAACTCTTCACCCCTCACTTCTTTAGACATTTGGCACCATCATTCATTCATCCGTGCAGATTTCACAGAACGGTCCTGATATCAGCGGGTCCCCCTCATCCTGCCTGTATTTTCATAACCTCCAGGACTCTGTGTATAATTCTGCTGGTCAGTAATGACAAAATAAACACACAACTACGGATCAGTCCACCGGTAAACACAGTTAATATGCACATCTATTGCTGACGTGAGCATGTATAATTATATGAACTTGCATTAGTATGTTTTTTAAGACAGCTGACGTACTGTTTCAGGTGACATGGCACTATAACCCTCTGATACTTTTACTTTTCTATGTGCTTTGTTTGTGTAAGAAGCTTGCAAGAATATACAATAAATCATGGTTTAGTTATTTTAACTGACATATTGTCTTGTTTGACCTGCAGCTACTTTATTCAACTTTAAATTAGATGTGTTTATTTGCATTCATTGTTCTTAAAAAAATTGGGAATGAAAGACTTTAATATCGAGGTGTTATGAGATGTTTCTGACCTCAGTGACTTGTATTCGACGTTTCAGATCAGATTCAACTTTATTGTCATTAAATAGTACAGGTACTACTAGTAACAATATTTTAGAATTGTATTCAAGTTCAGTGACTTTCACATAGACTTGCATTTGACTTAATTTGCTTGCATTTGACATCAGTGACTTGCATTTTTGACTTTATCTACTTGTATTTTACTTTTATTCTCAAAGTGCAGGATAGAATAACTCATCCCCCTTCTCTCACTTGTGATTTTATTAGAATATCACATCTAATTTAAGAGTGCAAATGACAGCTTTAGTCTTTTATAGTCAATATCAGACATATCAGTGCATTTAGAATCCAACTTCCGTGTGTGTGTGTGTGTGTGTGTGTGTGTGTGTGCGTGTGCGTGTGCGTGTGCGTGTGTGTGTGTGTGTGTGTTGTGTCTGACTCTGCAGCAGTGTGTCCTCATGTGACCCTGACACGTGTTTTTTATTTTGGGTTGCTGCAGCCACGATACTCCATTCCCCTGCAGTGACGTCACTTCTATTTGCAAAATAATGGTATCCTCCCGTCCTTAGTATTAATTCACACCTGTGATTACTCACATGAGAGGCTTTAGCAGTCCGACTCCGGTCACAGGCTATTTACGTACTAGAAATCTTATTAAGAGACTGACTGCAGCAGTGTGTGTATAGAGGGTGGAGGTGAGCGTGTGTGAGTGTGTGTGTGTGTGTGTGAGCTACCAGACGCTGTGAAAGTCGCACTGCAGTGCGGTTTAAAGTCACCTGTCTGTCTGTCTTCCTTCCTTGCCTGTCTGTTGTTCCCCCGGTACCGAGTTGAGTCGAACTGCCGTTTTTTGTCCGGAAGACGTTCAGTAAAACGAGAACCGAACACCGGAGGGACCATGCTGACTGTCCTGACTTCCATGTATCTGGTGGTGAGGGCGGTGTCCTGGGAGGTGAGTTCAAATCTGTTAAATTAAACATGTTCACATTCAATTCAATGGCTTCATTCATTGGCATATGCACAGCAGCTACAGTGTAGATATAGCAATGACAATATTAAGTCCGAAGCTCCTTCAACAATGCAACACATATAAGACATAACAAAACAATAAAAACAATAAATAGTGCAGGAAGATATAAAATATTGGACCAATGTGCAAGTAATGCAGATGAAGTAAACTATGTACATGTCAAATACAATAAGCTAAATGTTGCAGAGAATGTGTTGTGACTAAGTAGAAGTCTACGTGGGACATTTACGTTATTACAACAGCAGATGGTGAAGATAAAGTGAGTGAGAATAGACACCAAAAAAAATAAGTATGCAAACGTTGTTAATAGTAAAATAATACAATAAGTATACAAATAATAAAAAATAGCAGATTAGTACACCATGGTAAAAACGAATTGGTATATTTGTGACCATATAGAATAAGAATTAAAGAGGTAACTGGTACTGTATGCCAATTGTAAATAAACTGAGAGAGAAAGAAATACAAAAAGAAATACAAACATTAGGACAGATACAACCCATTTTGTCTCCCAGTGAGTATAAACATGTCAGCGTAAAAAGACAGTGTTCAAGGTTTTAATCATTTTAATTCAGTATAAAGTCATAGTCACCAAAAAACATAAAATCCAATTATTGGTTTTTGTGTCAGAACTTGTCTCAATAACTTTAAAGTGTGATCAAACTACATGATTAAAAACGGAATCATTCTTGTAACTTTGTCTCAATAAAGCACAGTCTTTTTGATATATACGCTATCACAAATAGTATAGTTTCTTCTTCCACCCTGAACCGCCCTGTTAACGGGGTAACACACAGATCCGGTGTTTTGTACCGCTCCCTTTAGACCTCAGCTGTGAACATGGCGGCAGGAAACCCAGCACTACCTTCGTGTGTGAGTTAACCCGCAGGTCGTGTCTCTAACCCCGTCGTTATTAATTCAGTGAGTCGTCTTCACCTGGACGTTTTGGCAAAGTGCCACCTCGAAGCCAGGCAGTGTAAACAGCATCACATCCGGTCCATGCCTTCAAAATAAAAGCACTTTTTTAACAGGTCTTTTCAAGTTCAAATTCAAGTTTAAGTCTTCATTTATTCATGTTACTATTTTGGGGAAACAGATAGTCAAAATTGGTTGCTTGGAGAAATGCAACAGAGGTCAAACAATTGCACTTAAGTGGCGTACAACAGTTTGACTTCGTATAAATTAATTGAATCATCATCAACTCATTTCCTGCTCTTTACAGCACTGATAAGATTCTTGTCTATTATGAGAAATCAATTTGGAATTATGACATTAGTTAATTACTGCCAAAGGGACCTAATTTATAAAAAGAATGTACAGTCTTTCATATAGAAATAAACATTTTATTTATTTATCCAGAACTAAATTGCCGTCTGAAAAATATTGCATACGAACACTTTCATTTAAGACACAAAGTACAATCCTATTAATACAATAGAAAATAACTACATAGTGATTATTGTGACTAAATGAGATTACCAATGTTAATATGTTGTTCCCAGTAAATCCCGTTTTCACACCCTTAAATGGGTCTTCTTAACCATCCTTGTTTGCGCTTTTATTTTGAAATCTCAACACCTACTCTTCCGGGATGTGCCTCCTGTTCTCCCGCTGCAGATTATCAGCACCAAGGTCAGCTCCTGTCAGCATCACAGACCAGCAGACTGTTTTACTTCAGTCAGCTTTATGGAAACTAAGCAAACAGAACTCAGATCCAAGATGGCTGCCGTGCCCTTGATACAGAGCCTGACTGTAATTTAAAACCCTTTCATTGCTGAAACGTACACTCTCTCTCTCTGAAAGAACATCCCCCACATCCACGTCCTTCACTTTCGCTCTGAGCTCTTTAGGGTTGTAGTTTATTGACAAAAGCATATAGGTCGTAAACATTTGAGTCATGATAGCTGAAATTGAACCATGGGCATCAATCTGTCAAGGCTTTCTGCAAGATGTAAAACCCAACTGCAGGACGTTGGGGGAGATGGAAGTGAGGACAAGTTGTTCCACACCAAACTGGAAAACCATGGCTTTTTAGACACTGCGTCATTGTTGTGTTGAAATAGAAAAGGAGAGGGTCTTCCCCAAACTGTTGACAGCTTTTTGGAAGAACGTTCTTGTATAAAACATCACTGTATGCTAGAGCATTAGGGTTTTCTCTAATTGGAGGTAAGGAACCCAAAGTCGGTAAAAAAAAAACCTAGTCAAGAATTACAGATGTCCACGTACTTCCGGCAATGTTGCAAATGTATCACGTCATTGGGCAGTCAGAATTGTATAACTACGATCCACTGTTCCTTGGTAGCATTCCCACATAGTTATAACCTCCAGTTTATACAAATATTACTAAATGACGTTTGCAGTAGTCTTACCTGCGTGTCAGTTGTTGGTATTTTTTCTTAGTAAAGGATGAGAGTGCTCCGGTGACTCCGGTGAACTCTCGGCTCTATAAACGTCAGCAGATCAGACGGCTCAGGGTTTCCTGCTGTGAGGCAACAGATAACTGTCTGATCAACAACAACTTAACAAGCTGGCAACTGAACACGCTGACTCCCTGTAGTCTGGGCAGTGAACTTCATCTCAAGTGACCTTTGACCTCTGACCCCAGTCACCCAGAATAATCCACAGACCCCACTGTGAGATCTGTGTATCATCTGGAGGATCTGGGATAAAAAAGTTGAGAATCCAAATGACATTTGACTAAGCTCCATTGTGTTTGGTTTGTGATAGGTATAATAATGTGTGTAATTCAGAGGGACTCTTGTTCTGACATTTAAAGATAAGCTTTCATTTTGAAATGCTCACAAAATTCAACACATTCATTCTCCTATATAGAAAACGTATTTGTATAAGCTACTAAGAAAAGGTCTGCAAAATTGGTTGATCATAAAAACATGCTTATTGTACATTAAACTTGTTGGAGCCAAAATGCTTATTCAGCCTGAGGCAATTATCTCCATTATTGTTGTTGTTTTAGATCGCACACATTTGTTTTTAATTACCACTTCCGGTGTTTGTCACATGGGTCTTGTTTGTTTGTATTTAGTCCACCTGTCAGTGATTAGTATCACACTAAGATACGATGAGCTGGCTCGGACATTTTCTGTTGACCGTTCGATCCTCTTCAAATTATTGTTTGATTATTTGAGTTATTAAACATCGTTAAGCTTTAACTTCAGTTCAGTCAGACAACTCACGTGTTTCTTTACATGTCTATTAGAAGCAGCATATAGTTGAGTTTGGCGTCTAGGCTCGGGCCTCATGACTCCATAGATATACAAAGAACATTGAGTTATGATTAGATAACTATCCCCAAAGCCTACAGGTGGAAGCTGGGGTGGAAGTTGGGGTGGAAGCTGGGGTGGAAGCTGGGTGGAAGCTGGGGTGGAAGCTGGGGTGGAAGCTGGGGTGGAAGCTGGGGTGGAAGCTGAGGTGGTGGTGGGGCGGAAGCTGGGGTGGAAGCTGGGTGGAAGCTGGGTTGGAAGCTGGGGTGGAAGCTGTGGTGGAAGCTGGGTGGAAGCTGGGGTGGAAGCTGGGGTGGAAGCTGGGGCGGAAGCTGGGGTGGAAGCTGGGGTGGTGGTCGGGCGGGCCGGCAGCTGCGACGTGGAAGTAGCTGCATCAACAACAGCAGCAAGCGATGCATGGAGAGAGATCTGGCAGGTTCAATAGAGCGGCACATTAAGGAGACTGTTTGGTTTGTTGTGAGTGGCAAGGGGCGTTATGTATGAATGCGGCAGAAGTGCTCGGGTTGACTGCCTGAACTACCTCGCAGGCTTCGCCCCATTTATGTAATTAATGTCATATGCAACAAAAAAAAAAGAGAACATTGTTGTATCCCGCCACCACCCCCCTGATACTTACTTAATTATTAACTTACTTCATTAGAATTCATGACACATTTATCCATGTACATGTTATCAATTAACGCTTCAAAGACTGGAATGTAGTGCATGTTGCTCAGGTCCCCGAGGGCCCAAAAACAACATAAAGTATAGCATCAAAACACGCAGTGAGATATAAAGTCATTAGGAATACATTGGTTGACAAAGTCATGAAACGTTGTGATGATAAAATAAAGCCTCTGTGCTAAATGACACAAAGTACACGCCTGTGGGGAGGATGAGAGTTAAAAGAGATTCAATTAAACATCAATGACATGTGCATACGATAGAGCATATGGAGAAGATACAACATGAAGCTATTTCAATAAACGATCCTCCGGGGCATCAAATTGAATTTTCTATTGTAAAAAATTCCATCCATGTCCATCGTCACTCAGACTTTGCTGCCAGTTTCCAAAAGAGGAATTGGGACCATGCCACTAATACGTCTGCAGGAGTTTGGAGGCTCATGTGTGTCATTCCCACTTAATGACATGTTTTAACCCTAACTAACCCAAAACTGCCCGAAATCTGTCGATGTTAAGACAGTTTTATGGATGTGTATCCACTGAATATTGAAGCAACATTACTATTCATCCAATATCAAACACTTTGCTTGATTATGAAAGAAACCTGAGTCTCATTACTCTACTGTCTGAAGAAAAGCCTCTGCACTAACATCTAACGTGATGTAGCGTGACGTCCTTTTCCATAAACAGCTTTTTGAGTCCTTTCACCTTAATGAACCCCCCCCCGCTCATCCGCATCAAGCTTGCAGGTGTTGCCAATTAATATCTGAGCGGGTTCAGTGCTCAGTGCAAAGGGTGAACACTGTGATTGAGCCGGGGTCACTGGACTGGAGCCAGCCCCAGAATACATTAAGCAAAAAGCAGAGAAACGCTGCAGAGGGAGAGCGTTGTTTTTCACTTTTAGCTGGACTTGTTTTGAGAAAAACGATGTTGTCGTGGTTACTATTCAAGGCAATCTTTGAAGAGGATATATTCTGCACATTTTCAGGTGTATATCAGGATGCTGTTTGTCGATTTTAGCTCAGCTTTTAACACCATCATACCTGACATACTAGTGGAAAAACTGTCAAGCCTAGGTTTCCCTTCCATCTTATGCGCCTGGATTCATAATGTCCTTACAGACCGTCCTCAGACAGTGGCCCTTATTGCTCCTCCACCCGCACCCTCAGCACTGGCTCCCCACAGGGCTACGTGCTGAGCCCTCTACTCTACACACTCTCGACTGCTCTCCCATTCACCCCTCCAACTCCAATATAAAATGTGCAGATGACACCACTGTGGTCGGTCAAATATATAAGGGAGACGACGAGTCGGCAGACCAGATCCTGAAGCTGTCTGCGTGGTGTTCAGCTAACAACCTATATCTGAACACAAGCAAAACAAAAGAAATCATCATAGACTTCAGAAAACACCGTCCAGAACCCGCCCCCCTTCACCTCAATGGAGAGAGAGTGCAGAGGGTCTCCACCTTTAAGTTCCTGGGGGTACACATTTCGGAGAGCCTGAGCTGGACAGCACACACCACTGCAGAAGTTAAGAAGGCCCAGCAGTGACTACACTTCCTGAGGGTGCTTCGGAGAAACCGACTGAACAAGAAGCTGCTGGTGTCCTTCTACCGGGCGACCATCGAGAACGTGCTGTCATACTCCATCTCGGGGTGGTATGCAGGATGCTCAGCTGCGGACAAGAAAGCCCTGCAGAGAGTGATCAGGATGGCAGAGAAGACCATCGGCTGCCCCCTGCCCTCTCTGGAACACATCTCCACCTCCCGCTGCCTCAGCAGAGCAAATACAAATAATTAAGGAC
>NW_011337689.1:259581-269133 GCF_000735185.1 Notothenia coriiceps
GGGTGGAAGCTGGGGTGGAAGCTGGGGTGGAAGCTGGGGCGGAAGCTGGGGCGGAAGCTGGGGCGGAAGCTGGGTGGAAGCTGGGTGGAAGCTGGGGTGGAAGCTGGGGCGGAAGCTGGGGTGGAAGCTGGGTGGAAGCTGGGGTGGAAGCTGGGGTGGAAGCTGGGGTGGAAGCTGGGTTGAAGCTGGGGTGGAAGCTGGGGTGGAAGCTGGGGTGGTGGTGCAGGCAAGCAGCAGCAACGTAGAGGTAGCTGCAGCAATAGCAGCAGCAAGCAATGCATGGAGAGATATCTGGCAGGTTAAATAGAGCGGCATATTAAGGAGACTCTGTTTGGTTGGTTGTAGAGTGGCAAGGGGCGTTATGTATGAATGCAGCATAAGTGCTCGAGTTGACTGCCTGAACTAGCTCGCAGGCTGCCCCCCATTACGGACTCTTAATTGAAAAGTGTCAAAGTGATGAACCTACCTTAGTCTCTAGCGACTGTTCATTGGGAGTTTTGTCGCTACAATACTGTTATGTTATATATATTTATCTCCCTACGTGATGGTCTTTGTCAATGTCTTCTCCCAACTGCATCAGTCATCTAAATGCATGAGCGCCACATCCATTTGTTATATTTAGATTTTGATTCATTTCGCAGAAGAAAGATTAAAATGTAAAGATATTTTGTCTAAGAGCTATCTGAATTAGCCTTCTATACATTTAAATGATGCTAGCATTGAAGATAAACTCCTCTGCATGTCATAAAAAATAACAATTCCTTCAAAAACAACAAGTACTTGAGGTCATCAATGTTAACTAAAATCAAGTCACATTCAGAAATGTTATACATGTTCCCAAGTTAAATACACATCAGTAAAAGGAAATGTAGTCATAAAACCACCCAAAAGGCACAATAGCACTTAGAAACACATGTGAACACCATGGTAAAAGCATTTTTCATTTTATGAGACCCCTAAGTGACTTAAAGGATCATGATGTGAAGCTGCTTAGCTGCCTGCAGGCCTCAGAGGAATGCTGTTGGTACACAGCGCTGCTCAATGTGCTCTCTTCACTGGGGGAATCTGTGAGCTTTATGGCTGTAATGGTTTATAAAACCCAGTGATTTACTCACTTGTTTGACGTATCACATGTTGATCTGAAAAGTAGTTAAATATGTCAAATAAATGTGGGACAATATCAGCCTTTGAGTTGTAGTGGAGAGGAGGAAAAGCATATTATTGACAAGAGTAAAGCACATCAAATTTGTCTTAAGTATAGCACAGTCCAGTTTACAAGTTTTAGATAGGTTTCAAGAGATCATTGAGATCTTCTAGGTGGTTCTTGAGGAACTCCAAGTGTTATTGAAGGGATTGGAAAGATGTTTGGAGATTTTAGAGGTACTTTATAATTTAAAACTACTCTTACTGTATGTGGTGGAGAAATCCTTGCTATATTGCTGTGGCTGGTTGCACAAAAATCTTAGGTTTTATCCTTATATGTGACACCTAAGGCTTAATTTCCCCTTATTTGTTCCACAGAAACCCTTAACAGAATTCCTCAGTTAAGGTAAATTGTAAAAGGCATTTACTCTATAAAATAAATGTTATTGTGGTAACCCTTTACAGTTTATATGGGGACCTTTTGTTTGTTAGAAGTTTGCAAAGATCTGTCACAAACAAATGTTGTTTATTTGTTTGTCCGTATACAATTTTTTAGCTCGAACATCTCGACAGCACCACAATATATAATTCAAAACAGTATTTGACACATCTTAAGCCTTTTTCAAATTTCGGATTTAAGTTGTTGTAAACGTTGTTTTGCAAAAGCAAAAATCGAAAGCATATGTGGAAGTTCTTAAGAGGGTTACGGCAATTTTTTAGTGTTTCCAGGGGTATTTATGGTGTGTCCACACATATACATATTGACCTTTCTTTAGCATCTTTAAGTACTTTGAAGTTCATGAGACATTGATTTAAAGACAGAAAAAAGGCAGATTTCACTCTCAAAATAGTGTGTTTTCACGAAAAGTGGTGCAGTTCCACGTCCGGCCACCAGGCGTCGCCAAACTGCCTCCTGAGTCTCAGTAAAAAAAAGACTCTTTTCAGAAAATCCTCTTCCGTATATGGATTAGGGGGCGCGGTGCAAACAGCGCAGTGCATCATGGGAAACTGCGTTCTTTTTGTGCAGATGGCTCGCTTGTTAAGGCTGTATCAGAATCATAAAAAACTACAAATCCCTAGTGAGTTTGGAGAAACCGTTTCACCGCCTGACTTTACAATACAAGCGCAGAGGTGACCCTTCCGTGCAGTCCAACTCTGAGCAGGGAGAACAGGCACATCACACAGAAGCATCTTCACCTCTTAGCTAAAATGGTAAGAACCATCATTAGCTGCTTTACTGTATGTTTCTAAAGGTTTATTCATGTAACAGGAGTCCTTTTATCATGTTTAAAGGTGTGCTAAATGATGCATTGAGAGTTGACATTGAGGAAAGGGTTGCAGCGTCAGAATTTAATCTCACTTTCTGCTATTTTCTGGATGTTTTGCATGTTCTGAATGAATGTTTAAAGAACCACGTTTGTTACACGCAGTTGCATCACTCACGTTAAAGGTGGTTTCTCAGACTATGCAATGTTAGCTTCTGCAGCCCTGAGTTGTGTTTCCGTTGTTTTAACACTTGCTGGTCTGCTGTACATTCATGCATTTGCCTCCATTTTAGTCAGTAGGCAGTGGCGTGGCGTCACGTCATCATCGGCCTTTGTTTTATTCAGTCGCGACAACCAATCATGACAGGAGATTCATCAGTTTGAAACTAGCTTCACAAAAAAAATCGCTATTTAGATTTCTTGATTTTTCGATGAGTTGCAGCAGGTTCAAATATGATGCCTGACTTAAGTTCAACCACCCTTCAATTCGGCTTGCATTATTTATAGTACTTGAATTTGGCTGCATCCAGTATTTGGCACAGTTAAGCATTGTGTGATTAATCATTAAAAATCATGTTTTTTGATGTGATGCATGCCAAATTAAAGAGGGATATCAGTTGCTACAGATAAAGTCAAAAATTAAACTGAATGTCCTCCCCTCCTGTACTAGTATGCAAGGTCATTTTAAATTGCACGTATTTCTTAATGGAGCTTGGTGCCAAGTCCTCTTTGTACTAAAGGGCCGAGGAGAATGAAGGCCTTGTGAAGCAGCAGTGAGGTTTCCATCCGTTAAATACAGGCTCTCTTAACTTCAGACCAACAATGCATGTTACTGCCGCCTCGTTTCCTTCCTATCTAGGTCAATGACACATTTTTTTAATCCATGTTTTCCCCTCCAGGCCGAACCAATCCGTGTTGTGGTGACAGGCGCTGCTGGGCAGATCGCCTACTCCCTGCTGTACAGCATCGCAAAGGGAGATGTGTTCGGGAAGGAGCAGGTGAGATTACATAACCTCGAGCAGAGCCCCTTTTCCCCCTGAAAGCTGCACAGACTGTGTGGAGCATGTTACATAATGTCCTCATCATGAATAAAACAGGGTTTAATGTGGGGTTTGCCATCTGCTTAGCTGTTGAGACCTTAACAGTGAATCTTACTCTAATAATACTATACTATTTGAATATTTTCTGTATTGTACTTTTCCGTCACATCGAATAAGCTGATTGGCCCAGAGGAGGCACCTCGATAAGGATCAGACTTGGCTAGCGATATGAAACTTTGTACTATTTTGTAATATTTATCAGCAGCTATTGAGTGTTTTTTTTAATCTCTAGCAGCGTTTGCATCATCCTCAGAAATCCTGAAATGTTCCCGAAGTGTCTTATGGATGTGATGCATGCCGAATTCAAAAGTACCCTATAGTATATAGAAAGACTCTTTTATTTAGTGACATGTTGAGTCTGATCATGCCAATATGCAAGGTCAAGCTACCATTCAAGGTGTTTTTTAATGGAGTTAAATTCTCTGTTCCTCTGAGCAGTGCTTTTAACATAAGAACTCTGTTCTTGTTGCAGGATTTATACACTTGTATTTATCGAATTCAGGAAATGTATTGGCATTCATAACAAAAGAATACTACGCTTTACTGATCTATAGATTAAAAGGTTATTTAAGAAATAAATAAGATGGCAAATGAAGTGCCAGAAACTCTCATTTTATCTGTAAAAGTTGCCTTACAATTACAAAGAAATGCATTACTGATAAAAACATTTTTTTAAAGGGAAGAAAACATTTGGGAATCTTCCTCAATAGCTTTTATGTCTGCCAGAAATGCTGAGTCACCATGATGCAAGTTTCCCTAAAAAAAGAACATTTTAGAAATACGGTTTTCTAATGAGTCATAGTTGTTTCCAAAATCCACATTTCCTTCACAGATAATGCTTTGTGGATTTTAGGGTGATTTTTCTTGTTGTTGTTGTTTCTCAGCCCATCACCCTGATCCTGCTGGACATCCCCCCCATGCTGCCCGTGCTGGAGGGAGTCGTCATGGAGCTGCAGGACTGCGCCCTCCCACTGCTGAGGGGTGAGGAAACTCTCTCCGATGCATGGTTCACACACTAATCTGACCTTTAAGTTATAAATAAAATGCATTTAGTTTCTCCAAAGCTTTAGACTGCTCTACAAGGTTTATTTAAAGTAAGATAATAATATTTTTAGACTAAAGGAGAGATAACTATTCACCTTCCTAGGATGTGCTTGTACCTGGAATAATGGGGCTGCATTTCTGGAGATGTGATGTTCAAATGTAGCTGTCGTCAAAAGTGATAAAATGTTCTGTAAATATTTTAGTGTAATTGTAAATTAAAGAACAATCCTGACAAAACAACTATTGGTGAGGTCTGAAAGGGTTTCATCTTTGAATGTAATCCTAGTATGTTCATTAATAATGTAAATAGCTTAATTAGACTGATGAATAAATCATTGTAAAGCAATTTGCCAATTACGTTATGCATGTTCCTTCTCATTTAATCTAACAAAAAGAAGTTGATTTGAATGCAGAATAATTAATTGTGGATTAATTAATCTGGTGAGATTTAAGATTGTCAAGAATAAACATTAACTAATATTCAGATTTAAGGAAAAGTACATTTTGTATTGAATTTTACTCTGAAACGTATTATTTGCTTGCATTCAATTCACTTTTGAGCTGAGGGATATCTTGTCTGTTCTATACAGCAGCTAACGGAGACAACCCCGCTGCAGCAACATAGTGAGGATATGTGTATGTACTGATATTAATAAGTCATTAAAAAACAAAGGGTATGGATAAGGTGCGTTTTACAACACATGTCAGTTATTTCAGTTCTTAAAACTCCTGTGAAGCAACACTAGAGTATTGCAAACCTCCTATGAGGAAGGAAACTGCACAACGAAGACTTTTTGTAATAGTTCCTGTAATCTCAGTAACAATTGTTAGAGCTAGATTTTGTTCATCCCTCACAGAAGAACGCAATGTTAAACTAATATTCTCCACTTTAAGGAGTCTGATGTCGACCACGTGTCTCTGCATCTGGATCGCATTTTAATGCAGAGCACGCTGTGTTTAAATGTGTCCTTCAAAACCTCTGCAGTGCTGCTGCTGTGTGGAGGAGGAAGGAGGGTCTAAACCCAGGCCTCTGATTGGCCGGTGGTTAAGACACCACAGTAGCCAATCAGATCAGTGGTGGGACAACAATGAGGGGAAGTGAACCCTGACTGAAGTCCACTCTGATAGCACTTTAACTTCTAATGACAGACATAAAACACATCCTATCAGGATCAGACGAGCTGGCAGGAGGGAAGCTGAGGAAAACTGAGATTTTAAACTTTTCTGAGACAAAGAACGACTGATTTAAAGTGAAAATCTTCCCAAAGTACATAAAGTCGAGTCAGTAATTAACGAAATTGTAAAAACCTCAGAGTGAAGCCCATTGTAAAACAACATGTACGGAGATGAGTGACGTAGACAGATGTTTTTGTACCTTATCAGTACCAATAGTTCACCTTATCGTTATCAATACGTTTCTACAGTCACCATCCGTCACCTGTACACAGCAGATAAGATATCCATGAGCTCAAGAGGTTGATAATGGACGCCAATAAATAATACAGATAATGTGTTGTAAAGTAAATAATTGTAAGAAGAATTGTTAAGTTGAAAAGCTTAATTCCAAAATACTAGATTCGTTCTTCCCCCAAAAAATATAAACTGCATTCAATACCGCTATTTATACATCTGATCAAGAAGATGACGCACAGCTTAATCGGCAAACTACTTTGATTTGAGGTCAGTTAATATTATATAGCAACTACTAATTAACATTAAACAGACAATTGAAAACCCTTCATTTCCAGTTAATTCTACTTTAAAAAAGAATCATCTCTCAGATGGGCGTGGCCAGCAGCAGCTCATTAGCATTTAAAGCTACAGACACAGAATCAGCACTTTTGAAACAGAGGGGATTATGGGATGCTGCAATGATCTGTTTGGTGTTTCAGCCAATCAGAGACAGGCTCTGTATATATCTGAGACCTGTAATATATTGATGAAAAACAGTATAATAGGTGACCTTTTAAAGTGAAGTGGATACACAATGACAATATGCCATCATGAAGCTATGAGAAGCTAAGTATAAGCACATACAAATAAGACCGTAGTTTGCACTGAATATATGTACAAAGAAAAAACAAAAAAAAGAATTCATTTAACTTTTTAATGTACTTATGGAACATTATGACATTGTTAAATATAAGTATATTTAAAAAAAAAACATGTCATGCTAGCGCTACATGCTAATACCAGACTTTCTGTATTTTTACTTATTTTTCTAGGACTGCAGATTTGAACATAATTGGACACATCACTTATTAATAACAATACTTGTAATCCTAATAATAAGCATTGTTTTTAATGAATATAAACTCATCCCATGCTGTTCCTCTCCTCCCCCTCAGAGGTGATCCCCACTGACAAGGTGGAGGTCGGCTTCAAGGACATCGACGCCGCCATCTTGGTTGGCTCCATGCCGAGGAAGGAGGGGATGGAGAGGAAGGACCTGCTGAAGGCCAACGTGGCCATCTTCAAGACTCAGGGCTCCGCTCTGGACAAGTACGCCAAGAAGACCGTCAAGGTGACTCTTTAATCCGACATTTCAGCGGTTCCCAAATTCAAATAATTAGCAAAACATTATGATTTGTGTGGAAACATTTTCATTATTAAGATATTTTTTATATTGGAACCTCCTTCCTTCCCTTTCTCTTTCTCGATCCTCCTTAGCAACGGTCAGTACAGTCCTTGACAGCGGTCTATTCTACTGGATTAACAACGTGTCACATGTTCTGAATTGACCAATCAGAACTTTATTTAGCCTCCGTATTGTTTATGGTTGAATGTGGGCCACGAAAACATTTTTAGATTCTTAAGTGGGCCGTGAGTTGAAAAAGGTTGGGAACCGCTGCTCTATTTGATTATATTTAATGTCATTTATTTATAGACCGAGATGTCCCACAGGCTCATGTCGACTCAGCGTGTATTCATAACTTCTGGGAGTTTCAGTCACACCACAGGGAAATGAAAGTGCTCATCCAGCGTCTTTCCTCTAACAAAGCTGACTGTTTCTCTGCTGTCACGTTAACTCTTAAAGCAGCTTCATGTTTCTACAGAGATCAATTCTTGAAAGTCGATTCTTCTTCTCATTCGGACGTTACATTTCTGTTCTGGTTTTGCACCTGAAACCGTACATCACACAGACTTGGTACTAGGAGATCAGGCCGCTCTCTGTCCGATCAAAATGAAGCGAACATTAATGTTTTAAATATACTTTGGCTAATGTCTAGATCATGCGTGTCAAAATCCATTTAGCTACAGACCATACTGGGACATGAGGATCACATCAAGAGCCAGTCATATGGTTTTCATTGCGTGTCCCATATAGTCTACTCACAACGACCTGCTGCTCATAATTCCCCCAAAAAGTCATGTAAAAATAATGCACCTAGATAACAAACGGCTAACTCACAACAAGCTGTTTCCCCGGCCTGAAAAGGAGATGTAAATGGTTGTGTGGGACATTTATTCAAGTAATTAGTTATTTATCATATACTTTGCATGTCCCATATCTTCTAGCATTCTGATTTCTGCAAATAAAACGGTTTAATCCAGTCGAGAAAACTCATGTGCTGCCCATTTCACAGATGTAAATATGATGCGTTAATGTTAGCATGCGTTACGCCACTTCAATAGGTTTATTTCTAAACACCAGATATCTTTCTCTGATCACTTCCTTAAATGTTCTCCAGCTACAACAATTTAACATTTACAAGAGGCTGAATTTGAGCCTTGAGTCTGACACATGCTCTAAATAATGTCCTGGCTGCAGTGCATGTGTGAAACGGGTTAAAGTGAATCCAAAGCATTCAGTTAAGCAGGAAGGCCTCTAATGATTTAAAGTGCACCACGAGTCCAGCGTCAGTGTGACGAAAGAGGTTTCTACTGAGGTCAAAGGTCAGAGCGTCACATGTGGAGAAGAGAAAACAGCCTGATGTTGAACCCTGTGAGGACTTTAACATCAGAGGAAACTGACTTCTGTTTGTTTATTGAGAAACTTGACGTTATTTGTCTCCTCTTGTCTAGAATGGCCAAAAGTCAAATTGCAAATACAAATGTATGCAGTAAAATATAATTTCCCCCTCTATTGTTTACTTTTCAAATAGTAAAGATGGCTTGCATCAATTTGGATACTCCTCTAATTTCTAACTAACTTCCTTTGTTTCTTATCAGTCCACTATTTGACTCTTTGGTAGTTAAATAACTACAACATGTGTTTTATTTCATACGGAAATATGTCCTGTGTTGACATTTTATATTTGCATGTCAGTAGAAATCATCACAATCAGTAATTTAACGAAATATCTAGAAATAAAGAAAACACTGTTCTGAAATCATGATATTTTAAAAATATGTTTCAGGTTTTGGTTGTTGGAAACCCAGCGAACACCAACTGTCTGATCGCCTCCAAATCTGCTCCGTCCATCCCCAAAGAGAACTTCTCCTGCCTGACCCGCCTGGACCATAACAGAGCCAGCTCCCAGGTACACACACACACACACACACACACACACACACACACACACACACACACACACACACACACACACACACAGGTGCAGTTTAAGGTTGGTCGTATTGCTAGCTTTTGTCGCTACCTTTTTAAAACAAATGCGACATAACGGCTCATTCAAGTCCGTAGGTTCGCCTCGTTGATTTGGCTTGAATCCTAAATACTGCCACACCGGAGATGTGCTATTTGTTTTGCAATCAATTCCATTTAACTTCAAATTCCCCTCGAGTAAGTCACACGTTGTCTCCTGCTTGTCTCTATATTATTCATTTGGCTGCTACACTTCTGCACGCGGAGTGTCCTGACCTGGCTGTGTGTGAGGCCCCGCCCCTCACGGCGCGCCGGGCTAAAATGCTGGTCACATCCTTATGTAAACAAACACGCATGTAAACGGCAATTTATCGAGCTCAGATAAGCTGGGGTGGAAGCTGGGTGGAAGCTGGGGTGGATGCTCGGGCGGAAGCTGGGTGGAAGCTGGGGTGGATGG
>NW_011337690.1:0-10983 GCF_000735185.1 Notothenia coriiceps
GTGTGAGAGTGTGTGTCTGTGTTTGAGAGTGTGTGTGTGTGTGTGTGTGTGTGTGTGTGTGTGTGTGTGTGTGTGTGTGTGTGTGTGTGTGTGTGTGTGTGTGTGTGTGTGTGGTTTGTACTAGACATCATTTATTTCTGCTTTACTTTTATGTGACAAGATGAACAGATATGTGTTTCTCTGACCCAATACATTGTTACATTTTCCAAGATATAGAGGGCAATTTGCAAAACATAATGCTGTTTCAGACAAGCTGGATGGAGGGCAGATAGAACATAACTCTAAAAGTCTGAGAAATAACACGTTATATCTGAAGATGAGTGTGGTTAGCTAATAGCAGCTCATTGTGCAGCTCACAGAGCCACAAGGTGCTTCTTCCAGACTTTGTAGGACACACACACACACACACACACACACACACACACACACACACACACACACACACACACACCATCTGTTACAGGCACACAGGCAGTTCAGGGGCCAGACATGTTACTTCACATGCCTAAGAGACAAAACACATATAGATACCATAAGGGATATAAACGGCATACATAAAATAATTCTGGGTCAGGGGGGGAAATCGACAATTTTGCCAAAAACCTTATCAAGCTGGCAAAATACATTTACATGCAAGCATTTATAAAGTTTTAGATTTGTGTTTATTGAATTATCTGAGTAATGTGTGTATGCTTTCATTATTTTCTCTATTTTGTTATGTCTTATTGTTCGTTTTATACTTGCCCAAATCCACAAAATATGTAATGATGCCACACATGTCACTTACATGAGCTAATGCCATTTCAAATTGTGTTTCAGCCTGTATGTCAAACAACCTGACCTGTGAGTAGTCACTGCAACAAAATGGTAAGTTTATTTATTTGATGTACTAATGAAACTGCACTTTTTAACATTAACAGGCTTTTTTGTGTCGGATGTTATATACCCCTTGTGTATTTAAGCGTTTCACCTTCACAGTAACATATCCTGTTTATTTAGTTCTTCAACCAAATTGAATATTAAAAAAATCCATTTATTTTCAGAATTTCTTTTTCCATTATTACATTTGTAAAGATATTTTTCTCATTTGTTAACAAAATAACGTTGTATGAATTTAAATCTTCATTTATCGGCATATTTTGTTAATCTAAAGCAAAGAGAGAAAAATGTTAGCGTCTCGTTTCAGCCCCATAAACGACAACCTGAACCACTTAGCATAATAATAATGGCTTCACTTGAATATGTATGTGTTTTGACGGTATTGGTTTTCCGCTGCGTTGATGGATGAGTGTGCCGTTTCTCCTGCTCCATTGTCTGAGTGTGTGTACGCGTGTCGGAGGGCAGGTTGTGTTTGGCTTCAGATAGAGTTTGGGTCGGGACCAGAGGGTTGGAGGTCAGAGTTTAGCGCTGCTTTGATGCTCCGCTGTGTCATCTGTCTTTGTTGGGCAAATCAGTTGCCTTCTGCTAGGGGTCAAGGTTTGGTTAAGGTCAGAGGTCGCCAACAACAGTGAGTCTTTTACGAGACAAGGTGCTGCGTCTGTTATGTCTGCTGCGTCACAGACACAAAGGCACAAACTCAGACACACACAAAGCTTTGGGGGTCTTATCTGGCGGGTGCAAGCCCACGTAACAGCCGGACGTCTCCCCCTGATGTATACTCATGTTTAAACTTCTGCTTATTCTGTCTGATCTCCATATCTAATTGACACCCCCCAGCACACGCACACTCCAACCTCTACCCCCACTACACACACATTTCACCCTCACATTTAAATCTTTCCCAACGTTCCTCTCCATCTTCCATCATTTTTTCTTTTCACAGTTCAACTTTGCTGCTCCGTCTTTTGGAGAAAAAAACAAAACTAATGAGAAAAAAAGGCTGCTTACTAAATGGTTTTCGCAGCACCTGCCCTCTCCCTCCACCATCCATCCATCCATCCATATCTCTTCCCTCCCCCCCCCCTTCAGCCACCAGATGAGCCTGCTGACGGTGGAGGGGGCTGGGCGGGGGTGGAGGTCTGTTTGTGGGTGAGGGGAAGCAGCAGAGGGATTTTGGGGTTGCTGGGGATGAATGAGGTTGCCTGAATGTGCGACACGTGCCGGGGCGGCTGCTACTGCTGATTCACACTATTATCACCCCCCCTCCAGAAACAGAAGCTCACACATATGCACACATGAACACACAAAAAAACCTCTCTGCATTTCCCATTTATCTGACTTAATCCATCTATTAGAGCATATACACTCAAAACAAACACACTTGAGTAACATGGCGGCCTGATTGGAAAGACACACATAGCCACACAGAGACACACAAGCTTATTACACACACATACATTACATGTTACTTGTTAGATGCTTTTATCCAAAGCGACTTACATACTCAATACTAGATGGATAGAGAGAGAGAGAGAGAGATAGCTAGATAGATAGTATTGGGGTTTGAACCTGTGCTCCCCTTATCCCAACACCAAGGCTCTATCCACTGCGCCACACGCCTCCCTACATGCACGGCTCGTCCCCGATCCGGATTGGCTGAGCACAGTAGATGAAGCAGGCAGGGGGGAATTAAGGTCACATGGTTTGTACGCTGCTGTAATCCTGTACTGCACTCAAGAATGGTTGACCCCCCCCCTCACAGGAAAAAGAAACGGAGAAGGGTGCTGTGTCTGGGTGGCAGTTCATGATGTTCATGTTTTAATGAGAAGATCACACATGTTTTACACACACACACACACACACACACACACACACACACACACACACACACACACACACACACACACACACGCATTGCCTAAAGATTTAGGGAGATATTGTCGCTTGTTTTCATTGTTTGGTATTACGAGCGGCTGTCGCACCGTGAGAAGTCTGAAAGTCAGGCGAGAGCAAATATTTTGGATTCAAACAGAACTTTCTAACAAAGTGAACGGCACACAAATAGATCTCTAAGATGTATCAGTCACATTGATGTGTTGTGATGAAAGAAGGATGAGATAAGGCGAAAAAAAAAAAAAGAGATGGAGAGATAAAAGTGTAGAGCGAGATAGGCACATAAAAGAGTGGAGCAGTGGCCGGCTCAGGCTGCTTGATTAACTTCTCTGAAGGCAGCACTAATCGTTCTATTTTCAGATAATAACACTGTCTTAAAAGAAAACCGAAATAAGCATCATCATGATTGTCTTCCTCTTCCTCACCTTCATCAGCAGTGGCGTACTCGTTAAATGTATCATTGCCCTCAACACAATCTCTGCATCCTCTTCAAATGTCAGACTGTATTCCAATTCTTCCTTATTTCACTCTTCCTCATGAGAATAATCATCTATAACATGGCCATAATTCGTAATGCTCCACTGATTGCTGCTAGAATGCTTTCACAAATAATCATACTAGTGTTGTATTTAAATCAAAAATAATTATCTCTTCCTACTCAAGCATACAGAGTACTTTGACTGACCATTCGGCACCAGTCTACTGCCCAGCATGGTTTATGTCATTTGTAACAGGGCTGATTCTCAGATGCCATCATTGTGTTGTGTGTGTTTAACTGCTCTGCCAAATAGACTTCCTCCATCTCCATTGCTGAAAGCCCAGTCAGTCTCATGGCATGTGAGCATCTCTCATTACTCCCAATTCAACACTAAACCCCAGAGAAAAGAGGTGTTGGCAGTCGGAAAGGAGAGCAGGAGAAAAGGATGAAAGGAAGGAGAAAAGCGGGAGAACCAAAAATAGCCCCCCTTTTACCCCCTCCCCCTTGATTTACACCCACACCCTCAACGCCACCCCTCTCCCAGAAAGAGAGGGAAAAATCTGCGGACCCCCGTTGGAATTGCCAGTACTACTCAAGCGTACTCTTATGCAAATGTTGCTGTGTCCGTGTCAACGGTTGCCGTGTTAACAGGGGGAGCTGTGGTACGCAGGCCCTCCTCACTGCCACATCATTTGTTTAAGTCATCCAAACAAAAGCCAGGGGAGAGAGCCACATGATTGGTGAAATATGCTTGTGTGGGACCACTGCAGTGGAATAATGATTGCGGCATTACTGCGTGTGCCAGGGGCTGTGTGGCCATTTCATGCCAGCACTGAGTGAATGTAAGGGATGTTTATTCATGAGGGATAGGGAGAGAGGGAGACAGAGAGAGGAAGAAAAATAAGGGTAATAAAGGACGCTGGGTAGGTGGGGGACACTAATATTACTCCTGTGTCTGAATGTGCTGAGACTGTGGACCAGCAGAGGGAGGAAGTGCAGGTTGAAAAGCAGAAAAGGTGCTCACAAGCAACTCAAAAGAGACCATTTCTCTTTTTGTCATTTATGGAAAAGCATGTTCTCAAATGGAGGTCAAGAGAATTATGGGTTAGTGAAAACATGAAACATCTGCAGTGTGTTTTTCATGTTCATAGAAGGATGTAAGGCCTTGAGACTTCAACTAAGCCATTTGACTTACATGTATTAGTATATGAAAAAACACAAACCAAACACATTCTTAATGCTTTTAATTTGAAATCTAGTCAACAGTTTCTTCATGTAAAGCCATACAGTATAGTGTGTCCATTGCTTGGCAAGTTAAGGTCGTTATGTGATGCTGCTGCGATGTGCTTCGCTTGCTTCTATGTTTCTGAGGTGATTTATGAGGACACAAATTCACATAAAAATGGTCACTGTAGTTACTTAAATTGAATTCAACAGCCCGTTTTTTTGTGTTATCTATTGGTGTCCTCTGGCCGGTCTGAGTATTTATGTTTCCACTCGAATAAAAGTACCAACATGTAAGATTTAGTATTATAGCAGAAGGTTATAAGCAATTAAAGCCTGAGAATACAGAAAATATTATTGAGTCTCTTTGTAGTCGTAGTGTAAGCACTGATAGCTGGTCGGTCCTACGGTGATAGTTTAGGGTGAGTTACATTCTCTCCGTGTGCACCCATCGTTGCTGCTTGATCTCTCTTGTCTCTCGTATTTAACACCAAGCTAACTAGAACATAGAGAGAACAGTCTCAGTCAGATGATCAAAGACGCAGAGTTCAGTGTGTGTGTGTGTGTGTGTGTGTGTGTGTGTGTGTGTGTGTGTGTGTGTGTGTGTGTGTGTGTGTGTGAATATGTGTCAAGGTCTATACGGCATGCTAATTTGGATGAGAGGCCGCACTAGTTATCGCTATTGAACACGCGCCACTGTTGGTGCGTGAGCCTTTGTTTGGGGGTTGTGCTGTTTAGTAATGAGAGGGACTCTGTCGCCTCCGTGTGAGCTGTGGAGGGAGAGGAGGAAAATACAGGAGTCACACACACACACACACACACACACACACACACACACACACACACACCACACGCAAACACACGCGTCTCTTTCCAATCATGGACTCTGCTTCCTTAACAAACAAACCCCAACAGGACTTCCATTTTCAGGGATAGCTGTAGAGTGATGCTCTTTTTAAGAGGAGTGCATTTATGTATGTACATTTTCATTTTGTGAGATCCAGCCACTAAATGGTTAAAGAAATACCTATTATTATAAACAGTGTGTTTACATTTTTTTTCTCATATATAAAAAAATAGGCTTAGCCATTACAACCCCACTTACAGGCTATATATGTATTTATCTTAAATTATGATTATACAAATTATGTAAAACTTTAACTCAGGGTTAATTTATTCTCTACATTGAGCATCCTCAGAGTAGCCTGTTTTATTATGTATCAGTAGTTAATGGACACCATCATATACAAAAGTCCCTGTGAGGAATAGGTTAATGAAACTCCCATCTCACTGATACCATTTATAGAAGGGTCATCAGGAGAGGAGAGGAGAGGAGAGGAGAGGAAAGGAAAGGAATGGTACGACCTGTTGTAACAATAATGAGGGGGGCAGCTATGGAAAAGGAGGAGGACCGAGAGAAGAGGGAACTTTGAGCCATGTACACCAGCCATTCAGAGCCGACCTTGTAATCAAAGAGAGTTGAAAAGCAATTAACTGGGACAATTATAGCAGCCAGAGGAGGCTGAATGGTTGGCTAAGTAAAGTAGTGTGTCATTGAATGGAGATTAATTGATGAGTGGAATATTTCAAGGTCTCTATTTGGCCTCTAGAAGTTTAAGTCAAACATGTTTTGTCACTGTCAAGGCACAGAAGCCTATTCAGGGATTTAGCAATTCTCATTATCTGGCTGAGGTATCAAAACATCGGAGGTCAAAAAAAGTAATCATCTTTCTATTAAGGTACTATATAGTAAAAGGTCCATGAAATTGTATTAAGTTATTAATTTTACATGGCCATTATTATTAATAATGGGGACTTAAAGGCATGTCTAATATGTCACATTAAAGATCACCTGCATAATATAATCTGTTGCAAAGGCTATTGGGACTCTAGCTGATTTTGAAAGAGGAGTTACAGCGGAGTTCAATTGAAGGGCGACCTCATTGGTTCAGGTCACTCTGAGCTATGAGAGGGCAAATATCTTTAAAAACAGAAAGTTCAGATGCCGACATATTTTTGGAAAAACTCACAGTAACTGTTGGAAAAAAGCCAATCTGATATAATTGATAACAAGCTTTCACCAGGATCAGCTAATTTGGGATGCAGGACAAAAAATGAAGAGACGATCATCAAGAGGGTTTATACAAGGGCAAAGGCTCTGTACTGGTTCAGATAGGGATGGAAGACAAGCATTTACACAGCGATTAAATATGACTGAATAATGAATGCCTTCTGACTAACTACCTCATCTCCTTCAGTTAATTATTTTTCTTTTGCTGGAGCATTGTGTACTTGGATAACAAGATACCAGCTGGCTTGTCTGGCACATACAGGCTCTCTTCAGTCACCATGGAGAATCTCGGTACTCCTCCTCACTCTGTTACAAGAATCCACACAGCAGGCATCACACATGAATAATCACATTTTATCACTACATTCAAACACACTCGAGCCCAGTGCTTCTCTTCCCCATTTCATTTTCTAGTGCAGTTTGCTCCATCTATCAATAATTCAACAAGCGACAAGATGGAGGAGAATGATTGAGTTAGTTGTTTCCTCTTTATGGTTGGACTACACGCAGTCCAATTAAAAGTGGAGACTGTTTTTTCAATTTCCCCTTTCGTTTTGGGATTAATTAATGTGTGTGTGCATGTGTGTGTTTTAAATCCAAGCAGAGAGCACTAGTTTCTGCCTGTGCCTAGTTATCAGTGAGGGCCAGCCCTGCTGCCGTCTCACTCGGCCTCACACGCAGTCAACAGTGAACAAAAAAGCGGAGAGAACCCTGTCACTCACTCACACATGCACATGAATGCTCGTACATTATGCACATGTACATAAACCTTAATATGAAGTCACATATGATGCATGTGACTTTAGAAAAAGCCAGCACAGCACACTCACAATTTTGAAATGATTTACACAACGTTAAAGTTCCTTATACGATAATTCGTATTTGTTACTGCTCAGGTATTATTTTCGTGGGTGTTGTAATTGTTGAGTTTAGGTCAAAAAATAAATAATCACAGTCAGATCTGACTGTTTAGGCAGATTATCCAAAACTGTTAGTGAGCACACCTGATATGGCAATAAAAACAACTCATAGGCCAAAGGAGAACTGTGTACACATATTAAAAAATTTACAAAAATGTAACCAGCCATTCATTCGTAAAATTGTAATGACTGTTTACAATGAGTAGACTAATAATGGTTTTGAACACACCATTGCATATTTTAAACTTGTGAAATTGTCTTTGCAAACGTAATAGAATACAGTTTGTTGACACTTCCAGCTGACAGAGCAGCATTATCATTCATTTGCAGTCATGTTTTTGTCCATTTGATGAATAATCTCACACACTTAATTACCCATCACAACACACAAGTCTTGTTGAATATGTAACATCATATATACTGTAGATTCATTGTGGGATACACTGCTACACAGGGAAATTCACCTAAAATGTCTTGTAACACAGGCAATTTCCTAATATCTAAAGCACTTCAGGGGTCAGGGTCACTAGTGCTAAAGCATGTGTGCGCTTTGTAAGAAGAAATGTCACATCTGAGGCTCAGTGCAAATCCCCTTTTAGCTCTGATTTGTATCCATCAACTTCTGAAAAAAGATCTGGCTGCTTACCTACTAAATGCTCCAACAACATCTGCCAATGTGTGCTGATGAGAACGAACTGTAAAATCAAAGCCACGAGCAGTCAGTGAGATTCATCTATGGATGTCAAGCATCACATTACACATTCATTTGATCTGTTGCTCATAATTATCACATGTCGACAGCCATGCTTTATGAAGCTTTCCTCAAGCTAAATGCTAAGATCTGCATGCTAACATGATAACATTGACACCTTTTACAAGGTGATCTTGAGCAGATATATTGTTAACTGTTTATGTTGTGTTTTTTTAGCGTGTTGTTAGCATGCTGAAAGAACAAAACAGTCCAATAACGATAGTGGGAATGTCATGTTTCAACTGAGACTAGTGGTGGATCGATTGAATCTGTGGACATAATGAGTGACGGATGAAATATTCTAAGCATCGCTAAGTATTGAAGCCGTCGACCCTGTGCAATTGTCTATTACTCTTTGTGTTTTTCCCTGTTTTTTTGGTGATGTTGCTGCATCCCCATATCTTAGCAAACAATGTGGTGATCAGTCTACAAGTCGTAATTACTTATACAAAAAGATTGGTTAAAACAACAATATAAGTAAGGGCCAAGTTGGGATAAACCACAGTTTGCCTTTAATCGGGAACTGAGACTCCCGCCGGACCTGTTTTGCTTTGTTTACCTATTGTGGAATATTTATAGTGGAAAGGTTGCATGAGTTCATTTCACACCTTGCACAGGAAAAGTAGATATAGTCTCATTGCTCAATATTTGCATGGAAATGCCTGAGAAACCTATATATTCCTTAATATAGAGTCGTCGCCCTAATGATCTCTATTAGGCTAATTAAGCCAATTAACCTACTGAAACAATTCAGCGAAACCGCGGCAACAACTTGCCAACGCTGAACAAAACCCTGAAGGTACATCGCACAGAGGCGTGTGTGTGACTGATCCCTTCCCAGATACCCAAAAAGGACAAGCACTGTTTCATATCATTACCATAAACAAATTAGGGCATCGCTCCCTCGTTAGGCCAAATATGTCTCATTAGTGCCACAGCTGAACAAAGCTCCTGATTAGGCCTCACTGTCTCCCTTTGAAGCCCGCAAAAGGAGAGTCTATTTTTTAATTAAACTCATTTGCATTTACAAATGAGAAGCTAATTAATGAGACTCTTTTTCTGTGGCTTTTCTAGTTCGGCATAAGGCAAGTTGAACAATTTCTACTTGCATGCAGAGAAGCAAGAAGTAAAAAAAGGACCAAGAATGCAAAAACTGAACCTCAGAGTAACAGAGATGTGGTGATGGTCTCCACTGTTATTATTACCAACAACCTACATCATTTCAGATACATAAAGTAAGATAAGACAGACCTTTCAGGTGTTATAGCATCAAGAGATTAAGAGTGGAAAACAGGATAGTGTAGATAAGAGTTTGCACAATGATAATAAGAATACAATTTAAAATGAATACATTTATTCTACATGACTTGATAAATAAGCCTTTAACAGTCTCTTTTATCAATCATAATCTAAGATAAGAGCTGCACAATATATTTTGCTCTGATAGAAGCAATTGATAGGAGTCACTTTTGTGGGTTGACACAAGCTGTGGGCTGTGTGTCATGCAAGGATAAGAAGGTGACAGGGCAAATACGGTGTGTTCAGGAGGGATACTGTGTGTGTGTGTGTGTGTGTGTGTGTGTGTGTGTGTGTGTGTGTGTGTGTGTGTGTGTGTGTGTGTGTGTGTGAGAGAGAGAGGAAAAAAAGATGGAGAGAAAAGGGAAAGAGAGGTGTGATATCATCAATTAAATAACCCTCCCACACAGCATCTGGTGCGCTCTCTCAGGCCGTCTGTCTCTTCCCCGACCATTGCACACTGATTTTCTGCCTCGCCATTTCTTTCTCTCTATTTCTGTCTCATGGTAGCATCAGTCCATTCATTTCTCAGCCTGAACAGTTAGCCCGTGTCACTGAGTGCAATTTCACTTACGCTGAGCTTTATATCTCCAATCCACTTCATACACATGTTCGATGAATGCAGCAGCTGATGGGAGTTGGGGGGAAACAGAAGAGAATATCCAAGTGGAAGAGTTTTAAAGGAAAAACCCACTGACCGCATTAACCAGGCAGATGTGCAACCTATAATTATGTTGCTAATTAATTCCTAACGTGTGCTAACCGTGCTAACTCAACCCATGATTCAATGAGACTTTTTATAATGCCTAAGAGACAACTGGCTGTCCTCCTCTGCCCCTCCATCATCTGTCTCTCTTATCAGGAAATAAGGCCAGTTGGTGTCGTAGAAAGACTAATACGAGATCGAATGATGTGGCTGAGGAAAGCTTTTATATTAATAGACAGAATCCAATTATAAGTTTGTGTGAACCAGGCTAGCTGCGAAAAATTCATTTGCATTTTAACATTTCGTCTGATGTTAGATTTCAAGATGAGAGAGAAGGAGGAGATCCTCTGAAGTGAGAAAAAAAGGGGGAAATTATTGGTGTGAATGTGAGTAGATTGAATCAGTAGGATATTTTAAGGTGAGAGGAAAGGAAAGATATAGGAGATGATGGTGTTCAAAAGTGTCAATCACTTTGACCTCATGTCTATTCCTTTCTTGTAAAGATAAGGCGCTATATATTTCAGGATGTCATTTTCAACACATAATTGGATAAAATAAAGTGATGAAGTTTTTGACAGTTCTGTCGTGTGTGTGTGTGTGTGTGTGTGTGTGTGTGTGTGTGTGTGTGTGTGTGTGTGTGTGTGTGTGTGTGTGTGTGTGTGTGTGTGTGTGTGTGTGTGTGTGTGTGTGTGTGTGTGTGTGTGTGTGTGTGTGTGTGTTGGTGTGTTTGTGTGTGTGTGTGTGTGTGTGTGTGTGTCTGTGTGT
>NW_011337691.1:0-2713 GCF_000735185.1 Notothenia coriiceps
AGGCGTGCAGGAAACTAAACCCACCTCCCCTGAACATGGGTCGACTGAAGGGTCTCCTCATGCCTGCCTACAAGCAGTAGTGCTTATAAACACACTTTCTAAAGTCAGGCAGCACTAACCAGGCTTCGTGTGATTCTGTTTATTTGACCTTACTTTGACCATCCGTTCACTGTTATTGATCATTGTGGAGAGAGGCAGACGTTTTGTTTTGTATTATAGCAGCTATCGGATGGAATCAATACATGGGCTGCACAGGTTTTCATGTCCGACTATCACAAGTAGAATCATAATGAAAAATACGCCGGTAAAATGTGCCTGTAGAAAACGGCTTATGCCACAATAGGATAGCAATAGCAAGTAGTCAGTTTAGCTTCGGTTGCTATGCTAACATCACCCATGTTATACCAGAGACACTTTCATAACAGCGTTGTGATGCCAAACAGCGTCAATTCAGACTGACACACATTCACTTAAGGGGAATTGGGGATATGTATCAGCTGCTTGTGTGACAGTCAGACAGTGAATACTTTAGAGAGGCCGCTCTAAAGTATTAGCTAACCCGGAGCTAACAGGAGAATAAACTCCCGTGGAAGAGCAGCCAGCACTGCAGCGGTCGGTAAATGCCGCTGAAACACATTAATAAACAATGAACCACGGCACTCTGGAGAAAAGCATAAGCTTGGAGAAGTCGTTATTTTATTTAATCTGACTTCGTGTGATTAAAAGCAACACGATCATTGACCCGACGCAGTCCCCCGTTGTTGTTGTGAGCGCCGTTGGGGAGCAAATCAGCGATGTAAACGGTGACGTCATGACGCAGCAGTGGCAGCACCAGTCGGGATCTGGGCGGTGTGAACAGAGCGGGAGCAGAAAAGGGAAACCGGAGCTGAACCAGAAAAGCTCTAGCTCGGAGCTAGAAAGGGAAAAGCGCTGGTGTGAAAGCCGCAAGAGAGGCAGCAGCTGCGGGACAGTAGCCTCGAAGTGATCCTTCGTTAGCGAGAAGAGTCTGCTAAGCTTTATGCGCCCGGTCAACAACTTCAAAATTCTGGGCTATATAAAAATCGCTGGCCCGCGAAAGTGTCTATCGGATAAATGTTGGCCCTTGGACAAATGTAGTTGGTGATCCCTGGATTAGAAGATAAGAACTCCTGTAACTAATATAGTTGTTTTACCTGATAAGCTGTTAACGGGTAACGAGAGCACGATAAGAAGAGTTTTTAACAAGCCAACGCAGTCACGTGACTCTTCATCCTGCTCCTGATGATCTAAATACATTTAAATTGATTATCAGAGGCCACATATGAAGCCCATCATTATCCTTAAACCCTCAGCGAACCACAGACCTGCTCTGATGCTTCCTAATAACCATCTGTAAGAGCAATTAAGTCCTACTATGAATCAAACCTCAAAACTCTTCTGTCTCCAACCTCTGTCTGCAGTCAAATGGATGCAGCAGAGTGCATATGATGGAGACTTTCATAACGCACATGCAGCTGTTTGGGGGGGGTTGGGAAGAGCCAAAGTCTCCTCTGTTAAGTGGTCAGTAATGGCAAAGTAATTCAATCCGAGTGGGTCTTTCTCCATCCACTCAAAACTTCCGGTACAATCCCATCTTGTAATGCGGGTGGGCAGCTTTCCGGAAAACACACCAAGAAATCCCAGCGTCTGCCAACAAGCCGGCGATGCAACGGCAATTAGAACGCAATTAGGACCGCGATTGTTATTTAATTGAATTGGATTCAGAGAGAGAACTGTGAGAATAAGGTCCACGTTTTAATCTGGATACATTATGTGCGAGGATGACGTTATACAGGGTTTAAGAACGGCCTGAATTGTTTGGGCTAATCCCCCCCCAGAACACCAGATTAGGTTTGTGCAGGATGAGCTGAAGGCATGGGAACGGAAAGAGAGAATGAGACAATGAGGAAACAGATGCATCTCTTTTCCTTTTTTGTTAAAGGTCGTAAAGATTATTCCCTCGCTCTTACTTTTATGCTCTTGCATAAATCACAGATCATAAATCCCCCTCCGTCTGTGGAGCACAAGAAGATTGCTCCTGTCTGTTCCTCCGTCTTAAAACACGACTCTGCGAGTAATATGTGAGTTTACCTAGAATACCATGGGTACAATTCAATAAAAGCTAGCTTGATTTCTTTCCAAGTATTGATACCACAGGTCTAAACAAATGAGAAGAAGCTTTTGAGTTAGCTTAGTTTAGCATAAAGAATACAAACAAGGAAACATATCGACCAAAAGTTACAAAACCCGCCTACCATGCCTTCCAAAACTCACTCAACAACATCACCTTTGTTTATTGTGTACAATAATCTAACCCCAGGTACAACCATAATGGGACTTCACTTGGTGTTAACCTCGATAAAAACACAGCAACAGGTGCTAGCATGCAAGAAGGAACTACAAAAATGGCGGACACAGTGCTGAAAAACTCCTGCAGATAAAAATAAAAAGCCAATGGGATAATGAATGTTTTACTTTGTGTTTGTGACCTCGATAAAAAGACAGCAACAGGTGCAAGATCGTAGGCTAGCGTCCAATAGAAACTACAAAAATTACAATACTGAAAAACACCTCCAGATAAAAAGAAAAAGCCAATCGAGAGGCGAAGTCCCTCCCCTTCCGGGGGAGCTCCATGGGATCTTATTTCAGAAAAAGTATGTATTGAAGTCAATGGTGAGAAAGATTATCTTTCAAT
>NW_011337692.1:0-2670 GCF_000735185.1 Notothenia coriiceps
CCGTGGTCGGGTCGCGGAGGCAGCAGTTCCAGCAGAGAGCCCCAAACTTTCTTTTCCCTGGCCACATCAACCAGCTCTGACTGGGGGATCCCAAGGCGCTCCCAGGCCAGCGAAGAGATTTAATCCCTCCACCTGGTCCTAGGTCTACCCCTTGGTCTCTTCCCAGCTGGACGTGCCTGGAACACCTCCCTAGGGAGGCGCCCAGGTGACATCCTTACTAGGTGCCCAAACCACCTCAACTGGCTCCTTTCAACGCGAAGGAGGAGCGGTTCAACTCCGAGTCCCTCCCTGGATGACCGAACTTCTCACCTTATCCCTAAGGGAGACACCAGCCACCCTGCGGAGAAAACCCATCTCGGCCGCTTGTATCCGCGATCTCGTTCTTTCGGTCATGACCCATCCTTCATGACCATAGGTGAGGGTAGGAACGAAAATGGCGCGGTAGACAGAGAGCTTTGCCTTCTGGCTCAGCTCTCTTTTCGTCACAACGGTGCGGTAAAGCGACTGCAGTACCGCTCCCGCTGCTCCGATTCTCCGGCCCATCTCACGCTCCATTGTTCCCTCAATCGAGAACAAGACCCCGAGATACTTGAACTCCTTCACTTGGGGTAAGGACTCATTCCCTACTTGGAGTGGACAGTACATTGGTTTCCTGCTGAGAACCAGTGACTGCTGAAGGTCGCATACCAATGAAGCCATTAGAACCACATCATCTGCAAAAAGCAGTGGTGCAATCCTTAGTCCACCAAACTGTAGACCCCCTCCCCCACGACTACGCCTCGAAATCCGATCCATGTATATTACAAACAGGATTGGTGACAAAGCGCAGCTCTGGCGGAGGCCAACCCTCACCGGAAATGGGTCCGACTTACTGCCGAGGACCCGGATACAGCTCTCGCTTTGCAGGTACTGAGATTGGATAGCCCTGAGTAGAGACCCCCTCACCCCATACTCCCGCAGCACCTCCCACAGTAAATCCCTGTGAACCCGGTCATACGCCTTCTCCAAGTCTACAAAACACATGTAGCGCATAAGCGTACTCCCAGGCCCCCTCCAGGATCCTTGCGAGAGTAAAAAGCTGATCCGTCGTTCCACGACCAGGGCGGCATCCGCATTGTTCCTCCTCAATCTGAGGTTAGACAATCGGCCTGACCCTCCTTTCGAGTACCTTAGAGTAAACTTTCCCGGGGAGGCTGAGTAGTGTGATGCCTCTGTAATTGGCACACACCCTCTGATCCCCCTTTTTAAAAAGGGGAACCACCACCCCGGTCTGCCACTCCTTCGGTACTGTTTCCGACTTCCACGCAACGTTGATGAGACGTGTCAACCATGACAGTCCCTCAACACCCAGAGCCTTCAGCATTTCTGGGCGGATCTCATCCACCCCCGGGGCTTTGCCACTGTGAAGTTGTTTGACGACCTCAGTGACCTCCCCCCGGGAGATTGGTGTTGATCCCCCGTCATACTCCAGCTCTGCCTCTAACATAGAGGGTGGAGTTGTCGGGTTCAAGAGTTCCTCAAAGTGTTCCTTCCAACGCCCTAACACTCCATCAGTTGAGGTCAACAATGTCCCATCCTTACTGTACACAGCTTGGATGGTTCCCTGCTTCCCCCTCCTGAGGTGTCGGACAGTTTTCCACAACAACTTTGGGGCCGCCCGAAAGTCCAAATTGACCATCGATCATGAAAATGAATTTGTGATATTTAGCTGATAGTTCAGATGATCTCCATGCTCCATTCTCCATGCTCCATGATTTAAAGTCCTCATTCTTTGGATTTGAACGTCAGAAAGCGAGCCAGAGTTCTGATCCAGCTGACTCTCACTACGCTGCACCCTAGCCGCTTTGTGTTTAAGGACTCATTTTTCTGTTAAAGCGTCAGAGAACCAAAAAATTGCAGACACAAACTGGACCGCTCGGGTCCCGGAGTCAGCGTTTGTTCCAGCGTGTGTTCCAGCGTGTGTTCCAGCGTGCGTTCCAGCGTGCGTTCCAGCGTGCGTTCCAGCGTGCGTTCCAGCGTGCGAAAAAACTCACCCTGCTGGAGACGTTCTGCTCAGAGCCGCTTCGCTCTGCAGTCAGAGCCGCTTCGCTCTGCAGTCAGAGCCGCTTCCCTCTGCAGTCAGAGCGGCTCAGGTTCTGCTCTGAGATTTGAGGCAGCTGAGGAACACCAGAGGGAGACAGAGTCTGATCACTGAGAGAGAACCTGGTCAGCATGTTCATGATGCTATGGGTGCGTTTCACTTCTTATTTTTCATTTCCTCGCTCGTCGGTCCTCTGTCTCACCGGAAATTGATTTGTCTGCACCATCTTGAGTAGCATCCCAATGGCCTTATTTGTGCCGGAGGATTGAGGAGCGAGGAGCGATAATGGAGGAGCGATAATCGAGGATCCACCAGACCATCCTTCGATGAAATCCTCAGGCACTCGCTCTGCCCCCTTACTGTGTATCGCTCACTGATTGGACGATGCAGTGCATGCACTGATCTGATGCTTCTTGACATGAGAGCAGTTTCCCAGCGGAGTGAAGAAAATACATGAAACTCACGGGAGTCACTCCTCAGTTTATACCGTGTTTTATTTCAATTAATGTATCATTTAGTTACAAATGTGATATATCTGAACAACAAAGTGGACAAAAAATGTTTTATTCATTTATTGGAAACATTTTCAT
>NW_011337693.1:0-6260 GCF_000735185.1 Notothenia coriiceps
AAGCAAAGAAGCAAAGGAATCTAAAAATGACAACGTGAACGGACAACAACTTTTAGTTGGCCGGCTGTAAGCGGCGTTAGGGTCGAGTTTGACAGCTCCTCACCGAGTTGAGTAAAGTTGGAACGATATTGGCAGATTCAGATTTCACGGATCAATAACTCATGAACAAAACGTTGTTCAGACACAAAGTACGTCTCCTAAGTACCTTGGTAAGGTTGACAACGAACTACAATCACATTTTGATCAAAAAAAGCCAATACGCGCCGTCCTCCAAACTGGACACATTACATTGGTCTCTATCTGCTATTGAATATTATTGTATTCTCTTTTTTCGGTGTTGCACTTTGCAGACGGTCCCTGAGCACTCGTTTCTTCTCCGGCTGCGGAAAGAGACCAATTTAATGTGTCCATTTTGGAGGACAGCAAGTATTGGCTTTTTTTGATCAACATGTGATTGTAATTCGTTGTCAACCTTACCATGGTACTTAGGAGACGTAATTTATGTCTGAATAACATTTTGTTCATGAGTTATTGATCCGTGAAATCTGAATCTGCCAATATCGTTTACTCAACTTCCACACCGAGGGGGAGGCCTGGCGATGCTGAGCCTGAAGAGGCTTCAACAACGGCCACAGCCGCCGGCGTAGTGACACCGTCTGTAGTAGTAGCAGAGTGATTTTATAGCAATTGATCGAATCTGCGCTGCTGCGCCAGTCAACAGAGCGTGCGTGTGATATATTTAGTAGCAGGATGTGCACTGAAAAATAGGGAAAAAAACAAGCCCGAAAGCAAATGGGTAATTCGAACACTGTATGCCAGTCATATGATAGATGGATGATCTCATAGTGAGCCCATACACAAGGATAGGCAGGAATGACACACAGAATCCATATGGAGTCATGTCTCCTTCACGTCAACACCAGACCCTCCATCTGGAGCCTCTTATAAACCTCGGCCATTGACACTGGACATGACATGTCATCAACACTCTCCCCAATGAAGGGAAAAACCTTCAACTGGAAAGTGTTCAGCACCCGTTGCAGTCAGAGTCAAGCAGCTACACACCATCTGTTCTCTCCACTCCCTGTGTGTCTGCATCACACATTGTGATTTAATAAGGGAGTGCAAGGAAAGGGGGTCTTGATTGGGTTTGTTTTTTCATCCTTGAGCACAACCCTGCAGACATATCTAATGTAAACCATGGGAAGATGGCAGGGTATAAGGGAAGTAGGTTTCAAGAGAGATCTTAAAGAAGAAAAATATATTGACAGTAGCCTATGTATTAAGCAAGTCATTTTTCCTTTCTTTGATTCTTGTTTAATTTTCTAAGGAATGATTTATGTACAGTAATAGATCCATAAATTCCAAATCGTATCCAATAACTTTCATAAAACCTTCCCTATAAAGAACTATAGGTGGCACTAATTAGTAAAATATAGATTTTTTTCTGTTGATACACTTCTAAATACATAAAAGTAAGATGAGAAGTTCAGTGTTTCAAACCCATTAAGTAAATAAGCAGCCATAGTGGGCAGCTGGTTAGCTTAGCTTAGCTTATTTTAGCATAAAGACTGTAAATAGCTAGTCTGCTGAATTGAAAAAGAAAAATGTGTTATTTAAGCGAGCTTTAGAGGTGTTGGTTATCAGAATAATCTTCTTTATGCTGTTTATGTCTTCACTTTTTCTAATTTGGAATATGGCTATGTGTTGCAATGGTTAGCTCTTTTTCTTCCTAAGAAAGTGCTTGTTGGATCGAGCAGTAGGCCACTGATCAATTAGACCTTTGTATGTCTGGATAGACCTGTCTGAATGGACTTTGTGCTCTTTACCTTTTTTTCTAAAGCTTTGACCTTGGATTATTCTCCCAGAAGCCTACAAAGCTATTGAAGTTAGCTTAGCATGTGAGCTAGAAACCCGGAGGTTGGTCTATGTAAGCTAAGCTAATGGGTTGCTTGCAGTAGATTCATATTAAGCACAACATAATGGTGTTGATCATGTCATCCTAACTTTTGGCAAGAAAGGGAATGCTCAGATAGCATAGACTTAATTTCACTTTGTCTAGAGATCAGCTCTCGCAGCCCCTTTGTCTTTTGTCTGCCAAACTGCTTAGACGACACACAGATTTTTACATGAAACTACTGGATATAGTGAATTACCATTTTGAATGATTTGTTCTGTTTGATTTCAGAGGACGAAACATCTTTGGAATATTCAGCTTTCTGTAAAAACCTCCTGAACCATGAACATTAAGGTAATTCTAACAAGGAAAAGCTTATTGCAATGACAGCAATAGTTGTAAAGACAAAAACTGGCATGATACATGACACCAAACTCCATGTTTGGTTATTATTTTAACTCAGAGACTCGTAGATGCAGAACATTAAATAATGTGGATTCAAGTAAACCTTTTGCAGTTAATATACTCATGCTGGATCTCCAAAACCTGAAATGCATGTCCTGTGTTTTGATTAGAGATAAAAATTATTGTTTAAAGTCCACAGTGTTATCAACTTGGTAACAGCACGTTTTGTCTGTGTTGTGGTTAGCCTTGCGTGTGTCAGAGGAGCATCAAAGCCTCTGTTACACCTTGTTCAGCCACCTGCCTCAGCCTGTCCTCGCCCAGTCTGCCGGAAAATTGCACCTTTGGGAAACAGTGACGTGATGTGGAATCTGTAGTAAAACTCCTCTAGGTTAGCAGAGCTCTGTCACACACACATACAAACACACACACATATTGATTTACTTCAGGCTACTCATACCTCGTGACGAGTCATCTCAAAGATGAAAGTCATCTTCAAACAGACTGTTATATTAGTGGTGATTCTCCTTGACCTCTTTTCGAACCAAGCGGTTCCAGGACTGGGTCGGAGCCGGTGCCCTATTGCGAACACATTTTTCATGTTTTCACCCCTGCGGTGCAGGCTCTCGCCCCCAAAAAACGTGTTTGCATTTGGGACCAACCATCTGCCGGGCTAGAACCAAGAACCGCATACGTAAGAGGTTAACATCATAAACTGGGGGATGAACCTTAGCAAGTCACTGACGAGTACGACGAAGAGAATAAAGTTGATACAGAAGCAGTCAAGCCGAGAGCGCAGATTTACTAGATCATGACCACACACATGCATTTATGTCACACAACATTAACAGGCCCATCTATGACATACTATTTATGCTATTCCGCTGATTTATATTGGCAAACAATTAGCCACAACACTCTGGAGTAAAACTAGAGAAGTCGACCGCCATTGTTGTTGTTGTTTTTCTCTGGCGTTGCTGAGAAATGCAGGCACGTTATCAGTGACATCATGATGTGGCTCCTACGGGGCTCTGGTCCGTGGAAAAGCAAACTGGTTTGCAGTTGGTTCAACTTGGGAACCAATTGCTCACCAAACTAGCACCAGCAGACAACAGAACTAATGTCTGGAAAATAGGGGTACTAGTTCCACTATGGAGAGGTTAGGATTAGAGTCAGTGCTAGGCTTAGGGTTACTGATTATTAACCCTAAGCCCGTATCCTTGTTATTTACATCTTTCTTAACCAAGCAATAAATATAAAAAGGACAAAGTTACGTTAAAAAAACCTCTCTGGCCAAAATGAAAAGTTGTGTGTTGATAAGTTAGTTAAATAAGTAAGATAAGATAAATACACTTTTTTCAAACAGTATAACATTTAAATAAATTGTTATGGTATCTTTAAAGACATTCAGATCACATACTTGGTTGTTTACGTTATTCCCTTGTAAAATGTAGACATTTTAATTAGTGTCAGGGACATGCCAACAGAACGGTGCCAGAGAACCGGTTGTTGCGACTTGTTGCTCTGACAGATATTCAGACTCATAGAATACTTAACTCACAATTACGCAGCGTTTGGTAAGTGTGTTTATGTGATTTATATAAACAGAAACTGAAGATATAATAAAGGTAGTGATCATTCAGGAGTGTTCAGAAAACTGATTTATGTATTGGTTGGAGTTTTAAAAACGTTTTTATGACGTCTGGAATTCATATTAAACATGTGTTTTAATGTGCTTATGGAACTATATAATTATAGTTTGAAAATGCACTAAAAATATTGGCAATGCTTTATAACAATTATCATTAAAGCATTTCATAACTACTTATAAGCTCTAGTATGGTAATAATTCATAGACTTTGCTACCTCACTGAGGTAATTTCTTGCAAGGATTACAGTGTTTTATCATTTCTACAGTTGTAATGCATTGCACCCTTCTAATAATGCATATTATAATGCACTGTTAGTATGCATTAAATTGTTATTATAAGTCAATATATAATATATGAGGAACATATATAAAACAAATCAAGTAAGTATATTAGGAGTATGTAAACATATATCAGTGATGAGGTCACAAAATGAATACATTGAAAAAAGTTTATATCGCAAAAAAAGCACATTTGTCCACAAAAGCCCCCTAAGAAATTGAACTTGATCAAATGTATGTTGCTCAAGTACTGTACGTAAGTAAAAAGTACTTTACTTGAGTTTTATTCACATGCTACGTTATACTTTTTACCCCACTACATGTATTTAACATACTACATATAGTTACTTTGCAGATTTAGATTACCAATACAAAATATGAACAACTGAATACATTATCATATATTATTATAGGCTCAATTCATTTAAATAAACTCAGCTTTTATCAAGTGATGAACTCATTATTGCATCAATAATTATAATACACAATATTTATACTTAAAAAAAGTAGTTAAAATATATTTCTGTGAGTTTATTTTCCATTTAATTCCATTTAATGTTCTTTAAATTCATGTGCAATGCGTTGCAAAATATTTTTCCAAAATTGGGATCAATGAAATACATATGATCTTATCCAATCTAAAAAAATGCAGCTATTTTAAATATCTGGTGCTCGAATGGACCTTTCTGCATACTGAATACTTCTACTTTTGGTACTTAATGCATATTTTAATGGTGAAGTACAATTTTGAATGCAGGACTTTTAATTGAGTACATAATCGGACTACTTCTTCCACCTCGGCCCAACACACACTTTACTCTGCAGGAAAGCGTATCGCCTGCATCACTGAGCGCCTTGCATAGCGGCTGAAGAGGCACCATCCTGCCCCACATCATGTTGTTTGTGTTTGTGTGTACATGCAGGTTGCCAGACGCCCCTTGTTACCATGGCAAGTGCTATTAGACACACCAGTGTTTCTCCTTTTAGACCGTAGTTCATACATTCCCCCAGCCTTCGATAAAATCTCACATCTATGTGTGTTTGTGACCGTAGTTGGCCTCCCCACCTAGATGGAAGCACCTTGACAAAGAAAGAACAGCTGATCCTCGGTTATCACTCTGTTTCCTGACGCAGTATCACTGTAAGCATCCACGTCTTTCACATCTGAAGAATGTTCGATACGCAAGGATTGTAGTTAATGAATTAGGTCTTTCACCGATGATGATAATGAGCTCTATCTCTATGATGGAATACTTGGTTTGTAGGTGACTCCCTTACTTCCTGTTGAACATGTGTGCTTTCCCGTGGAGCTCAAGCTTCCTCAGTCTAATATCTTAATTGTTTCTATGTTTCCACACTTCATTTTGTAAAAATATCATATAATTTCTAAGATATGAATTAAGCTATCGCTTTGAAGATCGTCACTTGATAAATCACGTTCACAATTATACCTTCTTTACCCCGGGGGAAAGTGGGTTTTTGTGACAATAGCTAAATGTTAATTAAAATACAAATATGAATGTAAACACAAGAAGTTAAAGTAAGAATGTGCAATACAAAAATGTATAAAACAATATATAAACATTTATACAAACACAAGAGGCCAAATTAAAATCAATAAATCAATCAAAGTATTACAAAACATTATATACACACATATCAATAAAAGCCCATTTAAAAAGGTGGTTTTTGAGTTGGCTCTTAGAAGTAAAAACACTCTCTGCTGCCCTCAGGTCTTCTGGGAGGATGTTTCACTATTGTGGGCCGAAATAATAAAAATAAATGTCACTGTGGGTTGGATGTCTTCAAGAGGACATATTCTGCTCATCTTCAGGTGTATATCAGTATTTAGTGTCTCTACTGGGACATGTCTCCATGCTTTAATGTTCTAAAAGCTCTTTATTTTTCTCATACAGCCTGTGCTGCAGCACCTCTTTTCACCCTCTGTCTGAAACCAGAGCCCAGTCTGCTCTGATTGGTCAGCTGGCCGGCTCTGTTGTGATTGTTCAACCGCTTAGAGATGTCCCGTCC
>NW_011337694.1:0-2040 GCF_000735185.1 Notothenia coriiceps
ACAATCAGGCAGATCGATGTGTGTGTGTGTGTGTGTGTGTGTGTGTGTGTGTGTGTGTGTGTGTGTGTGTGTGTGTGTGTGTGTGTGTGTGTGTGTGTGTGTGTGTGTGTGTGTGTGTGTGTGTGTGTGTGTGTGTGTGTGTGGTTAAAGTGTAACAGCCTCGATCTCTATTCAGCTGTTCTAATGAAGGTGAACGCGGTGCGTAAAAGACAAAGCCCTCTGCGTGCAGCAGATACTGTAAGTCTGTGAGAGTCACCGACATGAATTCATAGATCAAGGCAGACTGGTTTACAGACTCTCCTAGTTTGTGAAACCGGTGCTTAAACAAATACCTCTACACCTCTGGCCGTCATGTCCCTAAAATGAAGTCTGAGTTTGAAATATATCTCAAATAATGTATGCACAGCCATTTCCCCACAGCAACATAACAGCCTGCAGTGAAACGGTTGTCTCCTGTGCGCTCCACTTCCTACTTGGCGCACCGGTAACTCTCTCATAATAACAAGAAAGTATCTCATGTGCACAATTTTTTCTTTTTCCATGAACCTTTAGGGGCTCCGTACATCAAATATGAGTTGAGAAACCATCCCTTTGATGTGGGGTAAATTAAGAAGGGAATTCATAATTTAAAAAAAACATTTTAATAACTGTTTTTTATATGTTTATCAAATTTTTTTTTTTAAACAGTATAAATAGTTAAAAGATACATGCCTTATTGTACGTCTAAAATCCAAAACCTGTTGTATTTAACATTGAGGAAAAATTATAATAAATGTACAATGTTTTTAATAATATTGGACATTTTAATAAATATAATAATCATATTAAAAGGGTATCATGAATACATTTTTTTTTTTAAATGTTTTTCAAATTAAATCAATACAAATAATAGTTTAATTCATTTGATATAAAGTGAAAATGGCCTCACTGCTGCTTTGTTTCAGATTGACGGGGAGGCGGACTTCCTGTATGAAGTTCCCGACTACATCTACCGTCCGATGATCCCTGTCCGTCCCAAACGACAGTCATGGATGTTCTACGAGAGAAATATAGAGGATAGTTTAGAAATCATTGTTAACGTCACTGAACACCTCACAGGTAATCAGTTATACCCACCGGAGTAGCTCATTTCTGCCATGCAGGAGGAGAAGACGCCTCGAGATACACCTGCTGTTCATTCATAAAATCTGGATATAGGTTCAAGCTACATCAATCAAATTATCATAGCGACATCCCGGGTATAAATGTATTATATATCCAGCTTTGAAAATGTTTCGTTGTGCATATTATTGTGCAAATAATATCATTTTCAAAATCAGTTTTTATGCTTTTTTGCGCGATTTCAGGTCCAACATTTCAATATAGTATGTAAAAAATAGCTTTTTGAACATTAAAGCATGAGAGGACTCTTTAAAGTAGAGACACTACATACTGATATACACCTGAACATCAGCAGGAGAGGACTCTTTAAAGTAGAGACACTACATACTGATATACACCTGAACATCAGCAGGAGAGGACTCTTTAAAGTAGAGACACTATATACTGATATACACCTGAACATCAGCAGGAGAGGACTCTTTAAAGTAGAGACACTACATACTGATATACACCTGAACATCAGCAGGAGAGGACTCTTTAAAGTAGAGACACTATATACTGATATACACCTGAACATCAGCAGGAGAGGACTCTTTAAAGTAGAGACACTATATACTGATATACGCACCTGAACATCAGCAGGAGAGGACTCTTTAAAGTAGAGACACTATATACTGATATACACCTGAACATCAGCAGGAGAGGACTCTTTAAAGTAGAGAGACTATATACTAATATACACCTGAACATCAGCAGGAGAGGACTCTTTAAAGTAGAGACACTATATACTGATATACACCTGAACATCAGCAGGAGAGGACTCTTTAAAGTAGAGACACTACATACTGATATACACCTGAACATCAGCAGGAGAGGACTCTTTAAGTAGGGAGACTACATACTGATATACACCTGAACATCAGCAGGAGAGGACTTACG
>NW_011337695.1:0-3594 GCF_000735185.1 Notothenia coriiceps
AACCAAGTCCGTGTTTCGCTGCATTCCTTGATCTCCAGTTATAACGCCGGACTCTGCCGCCCGGAGCTAACGGAGCCGCAGGGGGCTAGCTCCAGCCGCCGGGACGCCGGCTGGAGCTATTCTCCGTTAGCAACCTCCACTGGGATAATTGGGTCCCCTTTTAACATTTGCTCCCATTTAGCATTATGGGCGTCATGCAGTAGACTATAAAAGTCTTACCCAAGGCTGAATCATAAACTAAACAGTATATGTATACACACACACATGTATAAAGGGTTACGTCCTTAGCTGGCTAATAAGCTATATAACAGGCTAAGCTAACAAGCAAACAAACACCTGCTAACGGGGTTAACATGTATAATATTATCATTTTAGACTTCTTGGAAGTTCAGTTAGTACATTCAACCACACATCACGACATTTTAATTGTCTGGTATTTGTAAAAACATTCCCTAAAAGGCGCAATCCCCACGAACACGGCTAAAGGGTCAAGTACAGTAACTACAACTAGCTAACATTGTAGCCTAGCCGAGTGGACAAGTTACTGTTAGCTGACAGTGAGGCACGTACCTGTCTATCAAAGTGACCACGCCCTAATTTATGCAAGACCTAATATAAATAAAAGGATCGCGTTATAAAAAAATTCACTCAACAATTAATAATCATTAAGGTGGAATCTAACTATATCCCAAATAATTTGTATTGTATCCAGGGGTAGAATTGTTTTTATTTATCCTCTAAAGTTAAGCATTTTAACATGGGGTCTATGGAAATTCATCCTTTCTGCAGTCATCGCCTATCGGTCAATAGATGAACTGCAGTTTGTGGCACTTCCTTATTGGCTCTGCCCCAGAGTGTGCCGCTTGATTATTTCATGCAAGATATTTCATGTCTTGCCATTACCTCCATGGATGCATAAAATAACTGGATACAGTTCCAGAGAAGGGACCCATTCATTCACTCAGTGGAGCTCGAAGCCCAAAAAGTATGACTTCTGTGTATAACATTACTATACTATTGCATCCATTGGCCCCGTAGAGCAAGGGCACTGGCGTTTACTTGACCGCTGTATCCCAGCCCCTGCGTCTCAACCGGTCCTGGCTCATTTACATGAACCATGAAGAAAAGTACAACTCTGGGTTTCGCAAATTGGTCCATTTTAGAACTTTAAAGATCTGTTGTTTTAAATAAGGGCTATTCAGTTGTTTGGAATGGCTTCTGAACTCCCATGTGTTCTTACTGAGGCAAAATGAGCACCGTTGAACCAAAAAATTGCACTTTTCATGTAATTACAAATCAACCCGTTTCAATTCAGGTCAAGAACACAAATGATCAATTATACCATGGAAAAGCATAACAAATTGCTCATAATCCATCATGTATCTCTCACTGACTGGAACAGATCTCATTTTTTATAAAATAGTTAACAATGCTCAATATATCTGCAAGCTGAGATATTGGAGGAAGCCCAGGACAAAGCTGAATCACTCATCCTGCAAGGATCCATTGTACCCTAATGGGTGTGATGATGTTGATGATCACCATGATGACAGTGATGATTACAGTGATCATCATGGTGTTACACTAAAACAGTCCAAGTCTTGTCTATTCAGTGAGTGAAATTGATCAACAGCAGCTTCAGAGCTGGCTCTGTAACTAACGCTGACCTATGAGGTCCAGGGCCATGATGATGATATCATCGTATGTAAGTACGGTATGTGCCTGTATATACTTGAGCAATTGTCCCTATTTGTTCACAGAGAGAGCAAATCGTTTTTTTTCTCAGATGTATAATACCAGTAGTTACAATGTTTCTTTCATAGTGTTTTGTGGTCTGTGTTACAAAAACTCAAAGAAAAACACTTAAAGAGCTTACGAAATGCTATTAGCACCTGTTAGTGGGCTTGTCATATGATAGAGGTTGCATTTGTATTGTGAAATGTGCCATTTGATTTTTTTATTATTGATGTATTTTTAATAAATCACGATTATAACAGCATACAAAAGTTGTCAGTTAGTAACAATCGTTCGTCGTGCCGGAAACATCAACTTCGGCCATTTCCAGCGGTGACGTTATGAGTAGAACACAGCTGAGCTCAGTCCCATTTGAAAGCATTGAAGGGCCAAATATTATGACAAAGGATGCACAGCAATGAGACGCCAAGAATAATCGGCAAGCGATATGTTGTATGGGGATGTGGGGCCGTCTCAACATCTGGTTATGGGATGTTTTTGTGGCCCAAAAATGATAAAATGTTGCGTATATAATATGGACAAAACAAGTGCGTCGTACGAGGCGGACTTTTGCTGGACCATGTAACCCGGTGTCGATGAAACCGTCGATTTGTGGGCAGCACTTCGAGAGATCACGTTTCGAACAATCAACAATGCTCGCTGAGGAGAGAGAGTAAAAGCTTTCTCGAAGGTTCGTTTTGCTTTCTTACAACGTTACGTTAACTTAACCTTAAGTTTGCCGTGAGGCTATGTTACTTCCCTTAAGAGTTAGCAGCTAACGTTTTCTGCAGTTTTTTGTTTCCACTGAAAAAACGTGATGTAGTTATTTAAGGGTAAGTTAACTAAACGCTATCTTACAAGTAGAGAGAGTTAAGTTGTGTTTAAAATCGTCAATGTAATGCACGTTAGGTTTTGTATTTTGTGTTGAACATGAAGTTAGCTTTACTGTAACTCACCAAAGGTTAGCATGTTAAGCTTGTGTGGCAGCTCGCTTAAAGGTGGGGTAGGTAAGTTTGAGAAACCGGCTCGAGATACACTTTTTGTTATATTCCATGGAATGCTCTTAACATCCTGATAGCAATGAATATCTTAAGTGCTTTGACAAAAAATCCATAAAAAAATGCCGTAGCCGTAGTACTGTAAAAAGCACGACCAATCATTTTAGCCGGCCCGGCTAAAATAACTGGATGGCTTACCTGCCTATCAGCCTGTCATCTGTGCACACATTTGCCCTCATTGGTCATGTGCCCGTTCGTGTGTGTTGGAGGAGGGGCTCTGTAAGCAAGTGGCAGATTTTCTCTGGTTTTGTATTTTCAAATTCTAGTGCACTCGAGCTGGTTTCTCCGAAATTACCTACCCCACCTTTAATACAAAGAGGGTTTTTTTGCTTCATTGTTAACTTTTCTCACAAATGTGTGTTAATCTACCTGAAATTGTAGGGACAATTTTTCTCTACTCAACTATATAGACCATTGCTGAGGAGATGTGAAACATACTGTAAATGAGTTGGGTCCGACATATACTTTGAGTAATGTTACTTTGCTGCTAAAAAATTAAACATTATCAGATGAGGACGTCACCAAAGTGTGTGAGTCTGTCAGGGGATTTGATATGTTCTCTGCATGTCGTACAGGGCCTATGTACACACTGCACTGGTATGAATTAAAAATATAATTGTAAAATGTAAGTCTCTCGCTCTTGTTCAGGCTTTACATTTGAACTCCTATGACTGGTTGCAGACTTAAAGGGAATGACTTCCTGGCCTTCCTGACATCCAGGAAAAAGGTGAGATTATAATCCATTTCAATGCCAAAAGCAATTAATTGTTTTTAACTTTTTGATATGATTTTTCTGGGAAGT
>NW_011337696.1:0-2764 GCF_000735185.1 Notothenia coriiceps
CGATTTGTAATCTGTTCTAGAAAAACGATGTGTTTTTTAGGATTTCAAGAAGCATATAGAACAAACAATGGATGTATTTTATGAACATGTATCCATGCTGAAAGTAGGTTTAGATGTGTTAGGAATGAGATAGAGATGATCTAATATATGCATCTGATGAAGCATTGCATGAAGTCTGTTGATGATCAGAGGCTGTTGTTGGGGCTGCATAAACGTTTTTTTGTTTTGTAGACAGACCATGCAGGCCTCAGAGAGTTAAACTTGGGCCTGCGACCATAGTTTGATTGTATTTTGTTTTGAAAATCCACAGCGGAGGTTTGTGTCGTACTACATGCCGGGGCCCTGCCTGCCTGTAGCTTTGCCGATATCTGTGTTGATGGGTAATAGATTAAGAGCGGGGAATCAGCTTAGAAACAGGAAGAGCTCAAACGTTTGTGTGAGTTTATCAAATTTAGCAGTGATTCCATGTCAGCCACAGAATGTCACAAAAAACCTGACTGATAGTGTGTCCAACAAACTTAAACTAGCTTTATTAAATGTCAGGTCAGGAAAAACATTTTTAATCAATGATTTTATCACTGAGTACAATCTGGATTTTATCTTTTTAACGGAAACTTGGATTGAACAAAATAACAGTGCAGCTGTTCTTATCGAATCAACCCCTCCCAACTTTAGTTTGATGAGTCAGGAAATAATGCATAAGAAGGGAGGTGGAGTTGCTATTCTGTTCAATGATTCCCTTCAATGCAGGAAGACATCTTATGGGAACTTTGCTTCTTTTGAATATGTGGCCCTTCAGCTGAAATGCTCCTCTCGAGCTCTGTTCCTAAATATCTATAGACCACCCAAATACTGTGCAAGCTTTTTATTTTGAAATTTCATTTAACTCCAGCTCTCGATACAGGTTCGGAAAAGCCGAATTTGATTTAAAAGATCATTTGAATGGTAAACACTAAAACAGCTGTCCAGAAAGGGGAGTAAAGTGACTTTTCAGATCTCACTTCAATCATTCTTATGTTTGTCGACAGGTGTTGAAATATTGGAAAGTCTTACCTGAGGGGTGCATACCGAACTTCTGACTACATCCGGTTTGCAAATCAAAGTGTGGTACCAACAGGTAGGGGGTATATGAAACAATTGTATTGGGGAAACATCTGAGCATGACTGATACATTTAAATTAAGGTCAACTGACTGCAGGTTCGAATAAAACTAAAAATACTGGAATTTACGAGAATTTCCAAAATAAAAGTCCCACATTTTGTACCTTGTCATGACTTCAAAACACACTGAGCTCAGTAATCAGGCAGAAAGTGGACCAATAACAATGCAAGTGTGGCTTTGGTCAATTCACTTGTTGATTAAGAACGTTTTAAAGAGCATTTGAAGGTTTATTGTCAGAAGAAATACAAGAACGAGTTAATATCAAAATGTGAATACTAGAAAAAGACTAAGAGATGGGTGTGATGAAATAAAATGATTTATTAATTAGATAACACATTTGTACAGCTCTTGCTCCTTTAAATTAATTAAATGTAATATCCAATAAAAGTGCTGTGGTTTTAGTGAAGTTCAGATTTTGTCCACAAGATGGCGCCATTTACCTTCTCAACATCTGCAGAGCCTGACACTGTTCAAATGAACGATTATCACTATTATACATTATATTAATACAACCCCAAACTATGAGTTACTCTATTGTACTTTCATATTCTCCACAACACACCGGACAAAGAGCATTAAAAAAAACACACACACGTTTTTTTCTTTGTTAAAACTCAAAATCTTAAAATCAACCAGGAACTATATCTGCTAAATAAATTAGGTAAAGTAAAAATACAACACGCACCTTTAAAGTTAGGTGGAGTAAATGTAGAGGGTAAGTACTTCAAAGGTGTACTTTAGTATAGTCATTGAGTAAATGTACAAAGAAATGAGTGTACCAAAGTACATTTCTTTTACTTGTGTACTTATTCTGTTTTTACTATTGTTTGTTATTATTACTTTAGACCAGGGGGGTCAAACTCAATTTCATCGCGGGCCACAACAGCATTTTGGTTGCACTCAAAGGGCCGCTTGTAGCTTAAAGACTATATAAAAATACATATATAAATATAATATATATAAAATAATGTATTTTACAGTATTGCCTCTGCATTGGATTATTATCTGATGGGGTAACAACTTCATAATTAACTACGTCTGAAAGCAGAAGTCTAGGGCAAATAATTGCAAGTCTCTTCAGTGAGAATGTCACAAAAAGATTTAAAAAGAAAATTCAAATTCTGGAGAAAAAAGTCAAAATAAAAAAAAGTGAATTTTTGAAAAAAGGGCAAATTCTGAGAAAGAAAAGTCAAGTTGGAGATGCGTTTTATATATTCTTTACTCAATAAGCCAAACTCATAAAGTATGTTATGTGAAAATCTGCCAATACAACAAATAAATAAGATGGGATATTTACATTAATCAGATAATTTTACCACAATCAAGACATGTCCATCCATCCATCCCTCTTCTCCCGCTTATCCGTGGTCGGGTCGCGGAGGTATCAGTTCCAGCAGAGAGCCCCAAACTTTCCTCTCTGGCCACATCAACCAGCTCTGACTGGGGGGTCCAAGGCGCTCCCAGGCCAGCCAAGGGTTTAACCACACCTTCACACAAGTTTAATATTCCTCTGAAGTGAATATTTGACCATTAACTGCTAATAAAATGTGTTTAAGTATTACTGACATTTATATTAAAGGGGACCTATGATGCAAAATCCAC
>NW_011337697.1:0-5111 GCF_000735185.1 Notothenia coriiceps
AAAGCAGAAGAAGAAGTGACGTCAGCGGCTTCATTTGCCTAATCCTCCCTCAGGGACTTATTCCGGTGTGAACGCGATCTGCTCTTTAGTTCCATGGGGGAACTAAGTACGGCAAAGTACTTGATGTGAAAGTGGCTCATGAAAACCTTTTACCCCCTTTTTAGTCCCCGCTAGAGAGCACGCACTTTCCTGGGAGAAAAAGGTTCCCAATTCTGATTGGCTGGGCGGATCGCAAACCACACCCCGTAAAAATCCGAAAAAAGTGTTGTGAAGCCGCCATTGTATTTGCTGGCATTAGCATTATCAGCATTAGCATTAACCCAGCGCACCAACGGAGAGAGACTAACTTATGGCATCACAAAACAAAACATGGGAGCGGTGGAGTGATGAGGAGGTGTCGGCGTTCTGGCGATTTACTCGGAAGGCTTCAGTAGAAGCTGCTGGGACTCCCAGCAGCTTCTACTGAAGCCAGTCCCCAACTCTGGGGACTTCCGGCCGGGGACTTCGGGTGGCTGTATACGCCGTGTGCGGCCTGCCAGTAAACCCAAAGCAGAAGAAGAAGAAGTGACGTCAGCGGCTTCATTTGCCTACTCCTCCCTCAGGGACTTATTCCGGTGTGAACGTGATCTGCTTTAGTTCATCAGAACTAAAGAGTTCTGATGAACTAAGTACTGGGACCTAAGCACAGCAAAGTACTTGGTGTGAAAGCGCCTATAGTGTTTCAGGATCCTATCCCTGTATCTGGAGTGCAAATACTACTAGCCTAATTTTTGGGAGAGATTTTTTTTTAAAACACAGCTCTGCCCCTCATCACGTAATTAAGTTCAAAGCCAGAAAAGGATCATTAGCTAGGTCTGCACTCAACCAGCTCTGCCCTGTGATTGCATCGCCAACTTCAGTGATGCAAAAACCCTTTTGGCTCATAACACTTGAAAAAGTAACAGACACAACACTCTTTCATCTTGTTGGTGCACTATATTGTTTTAACACCTTCCAGACTCTAACAGCATCATGGTTAAGTAAGGTCAGTTTTAATTTGTTGAAACTTCTATGGCTTCCAACTTGTGAACTAACAGCTGTCCAAGTCTGCGGAGTTCACTTCATTTACAATATATAAACCCTTATTAATGATCCAACCATTCAACATGCATACGTGTTTACCTTGGCCAACCTTTGGAACTACTTTCTCTTTCAAAGCAAGAGAATCTGGAGCAACATTTAACTTTTGTATTATGATTCAATAATAGATTTTAAAACATGTGTGCATTGTACGGTAGGAAACATACTAGTACTATTGTTTTTTTGTATTTATCCATGTGAAATCTCATTGAGATTAAACATCTCTCTTTCAAGGCAGGCACGAGCACAGTTACAGACAACAAATATAATAAAGAGAACATATGATGGTCACAATCAGAAACGTCTTCATAATAAGCATCTGAGACAGTTGTCTGCTTTTTGTTTCACTAAGAAGCTCTTTAAAACTGAGACCAGCAGCCTGAGTTTCAGCTCTTGTTGCAGTTCCAAACAAATGGAGCTGCATTACTGAAGACCCTTTTCTCCAGTTCAGTGTGAACTTTAGGAACAGTAATTAAAAACAAGTGAGTCAATGAGTTCCCGTACTTCTCCGAAATATATAATTCCATAGATAAAGTAGGAGTATACTAAGAGTAGCCTTATAAATAAGGATATGCCAATGGTTTAGTCTAGAAGTGGTGAGGGCAGACCATCCAATCCAATGGTGCTCAAGGGTTAAGGTTTGTAAAGGCACTTTGATTTTATTGTGGCCCGGGGGACATCGAGTCCCTGCTTCCCATAGGCACAGTATTCCTAACCAAATCAAAATATCAGTCATTTATATTATTTAAGAAATCAGGATCTGTGTATAAACCCTGAATATTCTAAACGTTTATTTGTGAAATATATAATTTGTGAGAAATATAAATACATTCTATCAAAATATGAACAATACGTCACAAACGAAACAACATTTTGGGGCTACTGGTTTAGTTAATACCTTATGACCAAACTTTGTTTGCCATAACATGCAGTTGAAGGTAAAACTTAAACTCTCTACGTTACGGACATAATCCCACGAGAGGGTTTTCACAAGGACAAACTGGTGTTTTTTTTGTTTTTAAAGTCGGATGTCCGCCATGTTTTTTGACGATCACGTGACATGGGCATACTGATTGCTTCCAACAAACGACTCAGTCGGTTGTATTAGAGGGTCTTGACAATCAACCTATTTGGTCGTATAAATTTGGCCTAATTGACGTTGCATTACTTCATGCTATCCCAAAATGTTTCCAATATGAACATTTGCTTCAACACCTGGCGCACTTCCTGCCGGCTTGGGCCGTATAAGTGCCTTTAACCGCACGTTGGGTCCTGGGTTCCTACACTAATGCCAACTTTCAAGTTTGCTGAGGCAGGCTGCACCTTAAAGTGGACCTATGATGCTATATTTGAACAATATATTGTAGGGCCATACTTATACAGTATAAAACATGTCTCTGAAGTTTTTTTTTCAAAATACCAAACAGATCCTGCATTTTAGCCATGCCTCATTTCGCTCTATTTGCTCTTTCCAGTCCTGTTTTTGCAAGGGCTGATTCTGTGACGTAGCTTTAATGCAAATGAGCTGCAGCTGACCACGCCCCCCTGCAGGAGAGGGGAACGTGCTTTGAGATCAGCTGCTGGGCTCTCAGAAGAGGGGGAGAAAAAGAGATCTCCATCCTCCGTGTTTTATTCTTATATATGATTATATAGAGTCATTATTCATTTGTTTTAAAGCTCAATAAATAACTAAGAAGACCACTTTTCTAATTTTGTCCGGAAGATTTAAACTTTAACGGAGATGTTGACCGGCGAAAAACATCTAACTGAAACTCTGCCACACGGTCCCCTCGTTCCTTGGAAGAGGCGGAGAGGTGAGTGTTTTTCATCTGCTGGTGGACTAAGAGCATTGAATTACAGCAGCAGGAGCAAACGCTTGTCTCGGGGAGGGAGAAAAAGAGCCACAGCGGAGAATAAACAGAAGGGCAACCATGGCAACCATGCGCGGGAAGTCTTCTTCGCTGCTTTTGTAGCAGACTAAAGCGCCAATTACAGGCCTGGCATATGTACTACAGCGTCTCCAGCACTTTCGAGCGGCAATGGCCGGCCGTGGCCCAACCCCCCATTCCCCTACTAGGTGGAGAGTTGGCCATATAGGCGGAGCTCCTTGTTTCTGACGTCAGAGATATTTTAAATCTGTATCAGTCTGTATCAGATCTGTTGCAGCACCGTTTTTAGAGATTTGGGTATGGAGGAAAAGAGAGAGGGTTGTGTTTTCTGACACTTGACACACCGGGGACACATATTCATGTATAAAAGACGTACAAAAGTGCATTTTGCATGATAGGTCCCCTTTAAGTTGCTTAGAGACCATAGCTAGAGGCGTGGTTCATCTGATATTTTTTCAGGCATTGTTCTATTTTATTTTTATTTATTTTAGTACAGGCCAGAGACACAAACAAGGACATAACAAAAATATAGGGGAGATGACATTCCCATCTCACAAAAAAAGTAAGATACTTTAGCAAGAAAAAGAAAATCTGCTTACAGTTCTGTTTCATATGGATGTTGAGAAATGTATCCATAGATCTCTTAATTTTGCTCTCAAAGTGCACCAGATTGATGCTTTTAACTTCAACATTAAAAAATTAATCTTGTCATGGTAAAATATCTGGATTAAGAGGTTTCTTTTTCTTTGCACAGCATGAAAGAAAGGCGAAATGATGGGCTGTGATTTCAGTTTTTTTTTAGCAGACGTTGAGTTCAATCATTTGTACGGCCCTCTGAGGATTTTGGAAAAATTGAAATGGCCCTTGAGAGAAAAAAAGGTTCCCCACCCCTGGTCTATATGATCGCTTCAACATTTCCTAAAACTAGGTTGACAGCCCAATTGAACCAACCACCAAAAACATTCACATAACATGCCAAGCGTTTTTAATATTCCATATCGTCCATAGTTTGGAAAAAAAAACTTTTTGGATTGCCGCAAAAAATCTAAAGGTGGCCCAACACATGATGAAATGGAAAACAATGAGCTCTAATATAGAGTCTGGCGTTGTTTTTGTGTGTTTTAAAATATTCCCCATTGGACACCGGTGTTTTCCCTAGATAATGTTTCTGTCTCTGCTCCGCTCTGTTTGTCTGTGTGCAGACCAATACTCAAAATACGTTTCAAATGTATAATGACGCACTGGAAATATCTTAAGCTTCTCCCCAATATTTTGGTGACTTATATCTTCTGATAAAGGAGAGATAAATGTGGTGCGTGCTTACACGTTGAAAAAGTTGAACTAGGGTTTGATTTATTCTCTCTCTCTCTCTCTCTCTCTCTCTCTCTCTCTCTCTCTTTCTCTCTCTCTCTCCTCCCCCCCAGCAGAACTAGGTTACCTCCCTTGGGGTAACTGCTGCATTAATCACGGCTCCTGGTACAGAGCGAGCCTCTAGACGGCCCTGACCATTCGCACTGGACTGTAATGTACACATACAGTATATCCGGGCTGAAGCCTTAAAATGATTCCTAAAGTGAAATATCAGTCATTAGAGAACTCAGACTGGCCTAACAGTGTAGAGGACCTGAACCTGTTAGTCTGTACTTTGTTTTTTCATGATTGAAAAACGGCACATCCCTTTTGTTGGGTTTAATTAACTCCAACATCAAGCCTGCCATGGCCAGACTCATCTTATTCGTAGATGTATGGTAAAACCAAAGCACCTCACTGTTAACGGCCCGTCCACACGGCGGCGTGCATTGAAGCTTCAACGCTTCTGCCCATTCACTTTGAATGGGGTGACGTCATGCTTTGCCGAAGTGCATTGTGGTTCCGTCGCTTCGCTTTGTTCGCTTTGTTCGCTTCAAAAGTAGAGCAATGTTCTACTTTTGAAGCTTCGACGGAAGCGTCAGCCAATCAAATCATATGCCAGTACAAGCAGTGGCGCCAGCAGGGGGGGGGGAGGGGGGGCCATGGCCACCCTGATATATTTGTTGGCCCCCCCCACTGGCCCCCCCATCACACACACCGCCTCGCCAGTCACACATATGCGTATTAGTTTTA
>NW_011337698.1:0-4531 GCF_000735185.1 Notothenia coriiceps
ACACACACACACACACACACACACACACACACACACACACACACACACACACACACACACACACACACACACACACACACACACACTGAATATTCTCAATACCACAACCTGGAACCTCTCACTCTCTCCCAACCCTGTCTACTTCTTTGCACTGAGCCAGTTGCTCAAACAGACAAGCCTGTTTACAGTTGTCGGCGAAATGCCGCTCCTCTGTCTTCATCTTCAGTCAGAGCATGAGACTGAAGTTCCCACTGTGGGTCAAAATAATGCGCTGTGATGTGCCGTCGACACGTTGGATGCGATCCGAATGATCTAACGCAGCCCCTCGTCCTCCACAATGTTAAGCTGTAGCCACCCATTTAGCTATCGCTGTTGTTGTCCAGGCATCTCCCCGGCAAACTTTCAAGCGTGGTCTGCCGCAAGCGAGCGGCAGGAGCGGGGCTGTCAGCATCAGCTGTGTGCTTGGCTTGCTGTTTAAAACGCCTTTTTTGTATCCATATGTCCCGCTAGAATCTCCCACCATCCAACTAACAACAACAACGTCAAGCCTTTGGGCTCTGAAACTACGGGGCGGGCCGAGGACAAATAGACATGCGTTAATCGCACGTTAAAATAATTAGTGGCATTAAAACAATGTTGACGCCATATTAACGCGATAACTTGACATCCCTAATTTCATTATAAAACAGAATAGGTGATGCATATTTTAAAGACATCCCATGTTAAGGTCTTTTGAATTGAATATTCCTGTCTATGTGAACTGAGCTAAACAAAGTGTTATAAGTTTAAGTCAAAATTTAATTTGTTTACAGTAAACAAAACACAGTATTGTAGATGTACATTCAAGTTTTTGCTTTGTAATAAAAGAAAATATATTAAGCTATGATAACAAATATTGTCTGCAACAAAATTAAGAATTTCTTTTTTGTCCAACTTAAAAACTCTACTTATATCTAATAATAAATATGAGGGTAGTCCAAAAGGAAAAATTAAGTTATAACAAACTAATACATTTTGTGCGGTCTTCAGAATTAATCATCTTATTACTTTGTGTGAATGTAAATATATATCTTAGATGGAAGCAATATTTTTTACTTAACTCAAATAAAAATGTTGAGGTCAAAATATTAATTTGGAATAAACAAAAAAAATTAGCTGTAACAAATTAGCATTTTTTTTTAAGTTGATCCAAAGTATCAATTTTCTCGCGGCGAAACGACAACAAACAACAACAACAAAAATGTGCTTTATGGGACCAAATCAGAAAATGAGTCTTACCGTTGCTGTTGTTTTGATCAAAAGTTGTGTTCAATGGCATTAAAACGATAAAAACGCTGCTGAAGGTTAATCCAATGTGTCTGTGTCACTTTGAAATGATTACTGATAATCCATCTTTCCATTTTTATGTCAATACCGGAGTTTTCATAGCTGCTAACGATAGCTACGAGAGTGTATGACAGCTTCCGGTTCCGAGGCATGCTGGCTGCGCATCACTCTCATTCACCAATGGGTAGTGTTTAGATGGATTTTAGGAACTTCCCCTCGATTCTATTGGCTCTAACGGTTAAAAAGAGGTGCCAATCTTCAAAATTGACCGAGGGGGGCCAAAGATGTGGAAAATGCACCCAAATGATTTTTTAAAAACCTCTCTAAAAAGGTCAAATGTCACTTGTTATGCGTCAGTGATGATACAAGGTACTTATTATATGTTATAGTTTGGATTCCTAAAGCTTTTAGTCTACCATCCCATCATTCAAGGGTGGTTTTCACTATGTATGTAATGTTTTTTTTTTTGGACGGACACAATAATTTACATTTTTTTACTATGTTCTATCTGAATTTACTTTAAATAAAAATATTTTATATTGATTCTGACTTTTCTACATCCAACTCACAGGTTTATCATTGCTTTGAGAAAAAAGATTATTAATTTACCCATTTTAGATGTGAAGATACAGTCAATTGTTCTGGGAATGTCATTTTCGAGCCTGAGACCTGAAAAACAGGCTCAGGGCCTAACAGGTTAAATTCAGCACATACAGGATGGGCATTGGACCTAGGCCAGTGTGCTGTGATATATCCAAAGAGAGCCACGTTACTTGCAATTAATAAAAGCAAGGAGGAGATATCCTGGATTGTGGATTGTGGATCCTGGATTGTGAGGTAAGCAACACCAAAGGGAAGAAACAATCTGTTATTTTTAATGTCCTCAACAGATGAAACAGCAACCCCCAACAAGCAGGTCAGGTGTGTGGGTGGTACTTGGGAATGAAGATGTCTGGTCTTTTAAAACCTGCTTTAGGTTTATAATATTATGGAAGGGAATTAAGGTCCTCTAAATAATAAGGTGATTAAATTGAAGAGGTTGACATTTAATCGGATTAAGTCACCTTTGAACAATTATAACCTACCTGCAGATTACTGTCGCATGGTTATAAAGTGTCTCTCCACTTTGTCAAATAACTGCATTTGATTCTTTGCAAACTTTTTTTTTAACATTAGAAGTCTACTCTTGTTGAGTGTTTCCCTCCCTGTGGACAGGCCAGATTTCAGTGGAAGAGCTACTGTATGACTGATTGGTTCCAGGAGCCCCAGAGTACTTTCAAACTGCCTGAGGAAGAACACACATTCACACAATATGAAAGCATTCACCTTCCCCTCCTGGGCTTCACTCATGGCGTGTCCTGTTGATGTTTTCCTGCGGCGTTTGTTCCCGCCGAATGTACTGCGTCCAGTCATCATGCCGGTTAGAGCGGCGGGCCCCTGGGGTGCTCCTCCCGGTGCAATCATCGCTCCTCCTGGCGCCGCCGGACCCACTGTGCGGCCCTCCTCATCGGTCACCATAAAGGTAGACCACATGTTGTGGGAGCAATGCCTTGGGCTTTTCCCTCGCTAGGGTTGGTTCAAATTTGAGCAAAATAAAAAAACAGAAGGAAATAAATCCTGAAGAAAAATGTTCTAGTTCTCAGTTTTTGCCCATAAAGAAAACAGGAAAAACACCTGAGACAATATTAAAGTAAAATAAAGTCAATAACTGGCGTTACAGAGCAAGCACAGGAGGTAGAATGAAGGAAAGCAAGAAGACTCTGTGTTGAGAACTAACTGAGTGAGAAAAAGTGTTATACAAAAGTAGAAAAAAAAGTTTAACCCAAAGTCTTCGCTAACAATAACTGAACAAGCAATGTCTCTGAAAACGTTAGCAAGAACCAGCAGGAATCAGCCTTCTCTTGTAAAACAGCCCCAGAAGAAATGGCGGCTTAGACAACAGATGCAAAACTGATGAATGTATCATTGTGATAAAAAGCAAAAGACAGGAAAATGTGTGTAGAAGAATAATGCCACTGAGAGTATGTAGAGGTAGAAGTAAGGAGTGGATGAAGTGGTGCTTCCTAGACAGGAAAAAGAAAGAAGAAAAGAAAAGTACATATACAGTAGGGAAATATAGATGAATCCAGTGTTACATCTTGAAGTGAAAATACTTCTAGACAACTATCAGAGTCTATAATCAAGATTATAGACTCTATTCACACCTGGCATTATTCAATCTGCATTTTAATGGTCTATATGTGGACACACCAAGTTATTGCAGCTGTATTGACCAAACAGGACTTGGATTGCCCTGTACAGCTGGTGGTGTGACTTAAAGAGCCTGTGACACGAGTTTCCCCCATCATCCAAACCCATCAATTTGAGTAAATATTGTCCCCTTGAAAAGATTTTGGATATTTGTACTTTGATAACCATTAATCTGCCCTTAAATGTTGACCATATTCTGGATCTTCTCGGGGATTCTTCAAATCCTGCCAAATTATGTGTGACGTCATTGCGGGCTAAGCGCTCCAGCTGCACCGCTCAGGATCCCAGCATCTGCATGTAAACGCACGATGGCGCACACAGCAGCAAGCGATGACAGCGATGACAGTTTAATTTTGAACGTGTTTGAGAGCTCATATGAGGCTGAAGGATCAGTTTATGTTGTATCTGTTAGAAGTTTAGGAATTAGGTGCGTCAATATGGGCGATAATACGGTCATGTAGCCAGTGATGATTTCTAATCATCATCCTCACGATCATTTAATGTATCATGTTTTCGCCGAATTGACATGAAAGCACTAATAAATGTAGTTTCATCCACTTGAGTTTACAACTACAAAAATAATCTATTTGTTTTTTTATCACATCCGACGGAAGGAAATTCAGCAGCTCTCACTACCGATTTTTAATCCTAATTTAATCATCATCTTCACCACAATCATTTATGTTTATGTTCGCCGAATTGACAAGAAAGCACTGGCAAATATGAATATACTGTAGTCAACTTCATTAAAAACGTTATTAACGTGCCTAAACTCAGTAATTCACCATTTCTACGCATGACAACACACTTTGTCCGTGTTTGGCTCTCTCGCCGCACAGTGAAGCGTTCCCGCATTGACGTCACTTCCGGCTTCCCCCAAAAACTTCAAAATGAGTCGAACGAATTTCCCCGCGATGTTCGAAATTATTGATATTTATCGGAACAATATCGCACC
>NW_011337699.1:0-4653 GCF_000735185.1 Notothenia coriiceps
CACGACCAATCATCTGAGCCGGCCCGGCTAAAATAACTGGATGGCCTACCTGCCTGTCAGCCTTCCATCTGTGCACAAACTTATCTCGTGCCCTCATTGGTCATGTGCGCGTTCGTGTGTGATGGAGGAGGGGCTCTGTAAGGAAGTCTGAAGGAAGGGGCCGATTTTTTCCGGCTGTGTATCTTCAAATTCTAGCGTACTCGAGCTGGTTTCTCCAAAATTACCTACCCCACCTTTAACGTGACTCTGTACTGTGAACATCTGCAGATCTGGAGTTCTTCTTACATACAAAATGTTTTACTGTCTTTCAGCTCGCTGTTTCTGTTTGTTTGTCCTGAAAATGTACTGTTTCATTAGGTCTCATCCCTCTCATTTATCTCTGTCCATTTGCTGCAGGTATTCTAAGAGAAACACCAGAGACCAGCTGGTGAACAGAGGCACTTCAAGAGACAGATTATAGTCAGAGGAGTTGGTGGAGACCAAAACCGAGCGAAAAGGAGAGAGAATATAGAATTTACAAATCTTAAGGGATAAATACATTGAGCCTGTATGTGTTATAATAAACTTAATAAGAAAAAGGAAAGTCACACTCAAAGTGTTCAACAAACGCCAAAGTATTTCATGCTGCTGTGTCTAACTGTACATTGTAAGCAGGTGTTTGGAGATACAGTATAGTGTGTATGATGCAGGAATAGGAGATGTAGTTATAAACACATTAATATGATCCATGCATGTAATACTATCATAATAACATTTAAAACACACCCTATAGATTTAAAAGCATTACAATGCACTGAGCATAACAACAACTGGAGAGAGAGAGCCACGGTCTAATGTATTGTACAGAGGGTAATGATTCCTGATCGTGGGAGAAATGTGCTAGTTAACTGGGACATCAGCATGTCATACAGCACACAGAGAGAGGCAGGGTCAGGCTCTAACATATATGTTAATGCTGAATCAATACCCAGCACATCCCTAGTTTCCTTCAGAGGCGGCGCTAATCAATCAAACCAATGAGCTAAGTTGAATAGCAGCGCTAATGTCAGTCACTAGGGTCACCCGGGCAACGGCTGAATGGAGGTAATCACTTCTAAATATGGAAATTAGGTAATGTGTGTAATGTCGCCCTGCTGCATTTAAGTGATTCCAGCCAGGCAGAAAGTTAGTTTTCCAAACAGATCAGATAAGTTGGACACATCTGATAGCACATTCTTCATCTTGCTGTGTGTGTGCCTCATTTATTTAGATAGAAGTGACATCATTATGCAGGACATTGCTTAAAATTCAGAGACTGCAAAGAACTGATTTGCTTCAAGTTCATGTTTTAATATTCATTAAAGTGGAAAAAAACGTGCTTTAGACTAGAGAGTATTGAGCTATATATAATTCGATCCTCTTAAATCCATTAAGGTAAAAAACCTCCACTTCTCCACAGTATTGGCTTACTGATGGGTAGCATCCTTTCAGCACACCTCTGCCTCTTTCTTTTTGTGCCTTTTATTCTTAAACAACTCATTGGAAATAAAACATCAATGTTCGTCTTTTGGGAGAGCACCGAGCGCCAGAGGAAGCTTTGAAACTTTAAAACCTTCCTGTAAATAACAAAGACATCTATCCCTTCTAACACCTGCACCCACACACAGATACACACATACATATTCACACCCGCATACACCATTAAACCCCTGGAATCCTGTAGCTTATCACAATGCAATACCTGCTCAGAGAGGCTCAGCACGGCGGGATGAAGCTAAATCTATACAACACACTCAGCGTGAACACAGGCATGCATCCTACATTTTGTGTAGATAAAAAAAAAAAAAAAAAAAAAAAAAATATATATATATATATATATATTATACTGACAGTAAGTAAACAACAAATGTGTTTGTTGTTTTGTTGATGGGAGTGAGATGAAAGGCTCAAACACAATTTGCTAGGTCGTTGTTAGCCTAGCTTAGCAAAATACTAGATATGAGCAAAACCCTTGCTATGTCCACAATAAACAAAAAACACTACCAAAAAACAATTTCTGACTGGTTATAACCATAGACTGTATAAATAAACATTATTCCCACTTTTTAACTTAGCTGATCTGACGTTCTTTTTTTGAGGACAGTCTCTGTTTTCTGGCGTCCTGTCCAAAGCTGCTGCCTGAAAAGGTCCAATTCGTCCCCCTAAATGCTGACACTGGGTTTTTCATAATCAATCGGCATGACGTGAATGTGCACAGTTATGCTGACGACATTCAGCTATATGTATCAATGAGACAACCCAAACTCTCTGTCCAATCTGACTGACTCTGGGTCCAACATGAGAATGAGCACTTCCTGAAACTAAAGGAAGATAAGACTGAACTTCCAAAAAATAACAGCCACCTTATCTTGCTAAACTGTGAAATATGGCCTTGTAGTGATCAGCTCATTTGGTGACCAAACCGGCTTATAATAATTTGTTAAATAAGTGAGATCTTTAATGAACAGCAAGATAAAGAAAAAGTTGCTTTTATTGTAGTCATCTTGCCGACTTTGACTAAAAGTACCTTTCTTAATTTTGAAGACACTCATTTGCCCTGCTCGCTATTGTTTTACCATCTTCTGTTAACCCTCAGATCCTCCACAGCCGCTCTATAAACTGTTCCCATTCTCACCACACACCCATACTGTATCTAGCTGACTTTACAGAGTCTTGAGACTTGTTGACTGTTAAATTACAAATCCAAACGCATATCTTCAAGATTGCCTATAACTATTATCTGTCTGGTTTTATACCTTTTAATGATTTAAAGTTGTTGTTCCTTCCTCCTTGTGGATTTGTTTTTACAGGAATGTTTTTGGTGTTAGCTTTGCTTGATTGTAAAGCCCTTTGTGTTGCACTGTTGGGGTGAAATATGTTATTTTAAAAGGTCATCCAGGTACTGAATGAGGAACCCGTTCCTTTTCAGATCACAATGACACAGCAGCGCCTTGTTCTGCAGAGGAATTTAAATGGTATAAAATACCCCTCATTGAGTCAGTCTTCACATTCATCATCACTCTGGAACAACTTTATCTGTGTTAAAAACAAATCTAAACTGTCTTGGAACATCAACCATGCTAGTTAACCAGGCACTTAAAAAAATCGTTGCATTCTTAGAAACATTTAAACACAGTCAGTAGGGAGCAACTGATCTTCAAACGGTTCCATTCAGCAAAGCAAATCATAACTTCCACTTCTGAAGTTCAAGCCTAGTTTTCAACACTCATCTGCAACACCTCTGCCGACTGCCATTGCAAAACACACGTTATATCTCACACAGGCTACGCCCTCTACTGGACTCTATGGGTACTACCTCTTAACCATACCATGCAAGCATTCACCTACTGAGATATCTATAGACGTAGCCGCCCCCCGGGGCGGGCCTACCTGAATGCGCGCGCAAGCACACCGTATAAAAGGCGGCCACGCCTCCTGACTGTCATCCTTTTTTCTTCAGCGAGCGAGCAACAACTGAAGCAGAGAAAGTAAAACGTTTGAAAGGAGAAGAAAGAGTTATCATACCTTCATGGAGTCGCCACTTCTAGAGACCCGGGCCTGTCCTTCGTGCTCTGGCTTGATAGCGGGCGCCGATCCCCACCACCTCTGCTTCGAGTGTTTGGGGGACCAGGATATGGCCGAGGCGGTGCCATTCACGTTTAGCAACAGAGCTAAAGCTCCGGATACATTTTCGATAAAAGTTTGCAAACCCTATGAACTGTTGTTTCTTGTTGGTTAATGTGGGCCAATTAGCCACAATACTAACCTTGGAAGGGTCCATATGTACCTGGTTGGCGGTTACAATGTGTCCCAGAAAAGAAACGGTGGCTGCGTGAAACTCACACTTCTCTGCTTCGACGTACAGGTGGTTTTCCAGTAGCTTCTGGAGGACTTGACGAACCTGTGGAACATGGGTTTGACTATCTGGGGAAAAGATTAATATGTCATCCAGATATACATACAAAAATATATTCAAGAAGTCTCTTAGAATGTCATTGACGAAGGTCTGGAAGACAGCAGGAGCGTTACATAATCCAAAGGTGTGAGACAGCGACCCTTTTAGCGGCTGGATTTCCATTGAAAGAACCAAACACGCGAGGAGTTAGAGTTGCACACCGTAGTGACTTTATTTCACAACCACCATATGAGAACAGCCAGCCAGCATGGAGGTGTTCACCCTTTTCCTCCAACTGAAGACTGGCTCTTTTATAGAGGATCTTATTGGGCGAAACCATTCACAGGTATCCATTATAAATACACATGTCATCATAATGGGTATAACGATAATCTATAATATTCTGTGCATGTATGATCAGTGGTTTATAGCCATCTGTTAATTTAACCCCAAAACCCACATTATAACTGACCGTAATATATAGACATACTACAACAGAAACCCCTACGCCCATCTCGCCACTTGGTTAGTCCCGGAACCTTCTTTAGTCAGTGTTTGTTTCCCCCCGAGGACCTTTTGGCCAAACACACTGGAGCGGACACAGGACGAAACAGCATGGGTAAGCGATGGACGTAACCTTTACACAGTGTTCACTTCAATCAGGAGAGACGTGATGTATGAAATACATGTTTATTATCGGGTCACATTATATAAATGAAAAATAATGATGACAGTTTATA